>NC_142711.1:3577272-3880303 GCF_055471065.1 Atractosteus spatula | reverse complement strand
TATTCCCTGCTGAAACGAGAAGAAGTTTTATAACAAATGACCAATTAGCAAAATCAGTATGTTTTCTTAGCCTAGCAGTCCTGAGTAACAAGACAATTCATTTTCACAAGTTACAGTACTGACATTGCAACCAACTGGATAGATATTATGTGACATTTATTTGATTTCAAGTATTAATTCTGGATGATAAAAAAGCATTGGGGAAAAAAAACATATTACCCAAGTGTTTCACTCAACCAGTGTTGTGATTACAGAAAAAACAACCTGGTGTCCTTTCAAGTCTTGTTTCCTAAAGTACGATTTAACAATTTAAGCCGACAATCACAATATTGTATACACTCGGGTTTGGTAAACCTTACTGGATGATAAAGTATGTCTGAAAATATTCTTTTTTCTGGCTGACCCACTGAAGCTCATGAATACACATAAGTGGTGTCTGGGCAAACCGAGGGAAATGATGAATGTCTGCTCCATGCTCCTCTAAACCACACAGAGGCCCGATCTGTGCGCTGAATAGGTATATTGACATTATACAGACTTTGCAACTGGCAGCGCAGTAATGGTGCATGATGGGAATGCCCTGGTCAACTGCTATTTACAGGAAATGTATGGTTTTTACAGACTCAAGTCCATCAAAAATACCACAAAATGAAGATATTTTTTAATTTTCCTGTTTCACTTGTTGCCAAGGAGTGGGAAGCAGATGAACAATTGCCATAAATGAACAAAACTGCTGGACTGGCTAATTTGACCACGAACCGACTGTTAAAGATGAAAACTTTTGAATTCACATGAGAATGAATGCTGGTGACTGATGATGGGGAATACTTGAAGAGCCTTTTAATCAAACCTTTACATCAGGCCACATAAAAAACAACAACAACAACAGAATATTCGATCGCTTTGAAAAAGGAATAGCACACTGCGTAAAATTTACAATTTGTGAAGAAATTTGCACATTCATAAATGACTGAGACAGTTCCTTGGTTGTCAAAAGGGGTCTGATAACACTCATTTTCTCTATTTTCACTTCCTTAACACTGTAGCCCTCTGAACGGCTCCCTCTTCAGGTACTGTAATCAATACATTCTTTCTTTAATAATTGAGCAAATGTTAACTATGAAGAAAGTATTTTTCACAGGCTTATTCAAATCCTCTGCTTGGGTATTATCATGATATCTCATGACTGGCTATACTTCCAATCACATAATACCCAGCTCCAATGGACTGAGAGGTTTAGTGGAACTCGATTACAAATTATAGAACTAAATATAAACTATATAATATATTAACTCATGCCAAAAGCTGGTGATTTTACAATGTAAAAAATGCAAGGCTATCTCTGACAGATTTAAAGCAATACAGTATGAAATTCCTTGTTAGTTTCATTTATAAAATTGGGCACACAAAACTTTTTCTGTGAATTTAATGATTTTGTGAAAAGACTAGTTGAGAGCAGATAATGATAGATTTTGTTTTTATTACCTGCGCCTTCACTTATCTACATTAAACAACAACATTAAGGTGAATTATAATAATAAATTATATTGAAATGTATCTATTTTTTTAATTCCATTTGCTAATCCTCATGTTTCACTATCATCTGTAAACGTGTTAGTTTACTAATTGTACCAGGACCTGGATCGTTGATATAAATGAGCAGAGGTCCTAGTACAAGTCCCTGGTGGTCTCCTCTAACTACATCTCCTCCATTTGAGCATTCACCCCTCGTGTGTACTTTTTTCTATTTATTAACTAATTTTCAGTCTAAACACACGCCTTTCTCTGAATGCCTACAGTCTGAACATTCCCTTGGATACAACATATTGTATGTTCTGTGCACGTCCACTACCGTTGTTATTTGTTCAAAGAACTTTTAACAAGATGAGTAGGCAAGATCTAAATCCATAATGCTCACCTATATGAAATAGAATCTAGGATCATAGTTGTAATAATTGTTTCCATATCCTTATTTGTAATAGAAGTCCGGCTTATTGGTCTACAATTTCTCGCGTCACTCTTGATATTTGTTTCTTAATCCTGACTGGTTATTTTGCTGTTGCAGTACTGAAATGACAGTTCTAACCTCTATTGTAATATATTCTTTAGCACCTGACTAATATCGGTTTTTAAAGCTATGTACAACTGTTACTATTATCCCACTCCTTTCTTGTCGTTGTACGTTTTATGCGCAGTTTATTCGCACGGGCAAACATTAATCCAGTAGGAAACACATCAACACAGTGCAGTACTTCCACCTGGTGGATAAACGGCATACAGTACGTGTCACCTAAAAAAAAGGATTTTAAGGCTGTCACAATTTTTTAGATATCACTTTAGTAGCCACAATTTCTTGCATTAGGAATTCGTCTTTCCACATACTCCAGCTTGCTCCCCATGAGACACACAGACACACGGACAGGCAGAATTAGTCTGCACCAATTATAAGGGCAACAGATACTACAATCCTAGCATCTCGCTGAATAAAGGCGACATGACGTGTCAAAAATACTGAGCTGAGTTGGAAGACTCTGGCGCAGCTGGGCACCTGTCCCTGTCGGGCACCCGTATTGACGGGGGCGTCTCCCTCTCTCCGTCTCTATGCAGGCAGCGCTGCCATATTTCAGCTCTGCAGAGGGGCACTGCTTCCAGGTGCTTGTGCTGGGTCTGTTTTCCCCTGCCGCGGGACCATGGCCGCTCAGAAGATCAATGAAGCACACGAACACATCGCTAAGGCGGAAAAATAGTAAGGACGATCATACTCGGCGATGCTTTATTTAGGTCGAGAATCTGCAGCCCTTCTTGCGTATGTTTTGTACAATCAGGCTGTCATCACATAATTTTTTTTAATGTCAGTTAAATTATATATCAGGAGTACTTTACTGAGCGAGAGATTTAAATTATCGTGGGTAAAACCCTCATAATTCTGTATTTTCTTATTCTAGTTTCTATCCCACTGATTATTTTTTTTTTCGCCTTTTTTAAAAGACTGGATTAGTCTTTATCTAAGGCTCCATGCTGATTGGTCAAGAGCCGGGAAACAGATGACGCAACATTTACCAAGGATTGTAGGGATTGTAGTTCTTGTCGTTGACTCTGCCCTCTCTTATTGTGAACACGATATATCTCAAATACTACATCTACCACCATGCCTTATGGTAAATTCAGTGGGCGAACGTGGATTTACTTCCTGTGTTGTCATGTCATGTGAATTGTGAGTCTGAAATGTTGTTAGGAAATTGCTGAAAAACCCCAGACAATATGGAAAATGATATTTCTCTTGTGCAATCAGTAATACTTCATAAACCTAACATGTTTGTGTTTTTTTAATCGCGTCATGTTGCGAACGGCTAGCTACAGTGGTGCTCTTACCTCTAACTTGTTGGCTGCAATGATATGGTTGTTGGTTACTGTGCCTCTGTATTGCCCGTTTACTAGAGGTATACTCCTACTGAGACGTCAGCAGAGATTAACAATTACATTGATCTTGAAAATACTCCCATCTTTCTGAAAGCAGTGTGGACGTTGTCTTTTGCTTCTTTCATTTCTGTACTTCTTTATATGGTATTTTAACAGCATTTCAGATTGTGCGTTGTTACGTACTTATTAGTGGTCTCGCTCACATACTCCGGTTACTCCGATTCTGGAGTATCTAATGCTAAAATAGTCTGTGAGCTGGTTTCACAGACCAAGATTAGCTACCTATACTCATAGAGTTTAATCAAATACTTTTAACACTCTTCTGAGTCTCAATACAGAAGTAAGAACTCATGTACCAGTCGTTATTGGAGGAACATGTAAACAATCAAGTTGTAAGATTCTAAAATGATGAAGTTCGGGTTTATTGTAATAACTAATTTCGTGCAGTTTGATTAGGTGAGATCATACATTAAAGATATGCAACACAAATATACAACATAAAGCTGATTATAGAATGCATCTATGCAACACATTCACAAACCATCCTAGATTTACACGAGTAATAAAGTAAATTACAGTGAGGCCTGATAGAATAACTGTGAAGAGCTGTGCCTAAGTATCAAAATTAAAGTGCAGAGTTTATGAATCTCCCACAGTCTAGGCAGGTGCTGTTATGAAACCTAGTAAGCCTTCTTATGATGGAGCGAAGCCTAAATTGTTTGGTCCCTTATACATAAAATTCTTCTTGTATTTAGCTTGTGATGCCTCCTATAGCAAGCACAATTAAGTGCCAAATCATCAATTTGACCCCTAAACCAAGGTCTTTTGACTCCATGTCCCAACAATCAAGAAGGAAACATATGGGATACGGTATTTTCAAAATATGAAAACAATAGCAATAACATCCTCACAGGAGTAATACTAATAATACTTCGGTCCTGGGACAGCTGTCTTTTACCTCCCCAAGCACACACTGGTGCACCTGTCTTCCAGGATCTGAGATTTGATGAGAATAAGTTACTCTAAAAAGAAGATAATTTCTTTCCAGTGGGAATGAAAAAATTGTTGGGGTGGTAGGAAAGACTGTGGTGGAAAGATGTGATTCTTACAGGGACCTTAAATTATACTACCTTTGCTGTTTAATAGTGTACTGCAGGTATAATGCTCTATGGGTTGGGTACAGAACAATTGGAAAGGATATTGCTTCAAAGATAGATTTCCTGAGCCACCTACTGTATTTAACACTTGGTTTGGTCTTCCTCTGTGGGACGTACAGTATTCAGTAAGTAATTGCTTGATTCTTTTTTCGTCATAGTTTAAAAACGAGCTTCATGAAGTGGAAGCCTGATTATGACAGTGCCGCAGCAGAGTTTGCAAAGGCAGGTAAGAAACAATGTGTTTGACTAAGATATCAAACATCTATTTCTGCTGTTATCATCCATAGCAGTAGACCTAGCTAGTAGTAGTAGAATTTGTGAAGTCACGCTTCATTGCAACAAAGTGTTATAAGATGAGCTGCAAGGGTATTTGCTCCTCTTAGGATTTTCCGCTCTGTGATCTGTAAATAAACTGTTACAATGTGTAAAGCAACAGAAATCAATATTTGGAAGGGGGCAGTATTTTTTTTTGCAATTAAGTATTTTCCAAGTTTTCCCAGGAAGTGATCTGACGGAAAACTGAAGATGGTTCCAGAAAAAAAAGCACTTCCCTATGTTTTGAAGTGAAATGGCTGCTGTGTAATCAGCATGTACTTTGTGTTATGCCGCGGATTCTTTTGGTAATTTGATGACTGGGAGAAAATTATTGGAATTTACAGCCTGTGGCTGGGAGGTTGCCGGTTCAAATCCCGTAGCCGGCAGAGGAATCCTACTCCGTTGTGCCCCTGAGCAAGGCCCTTCACCCCAACTGCTCCAGGGGCGCTGTACAATGGCTGACCCTGCGCTCTGACCCCAAGCTTCTCTACCTTTCTGTACGTCTCATGGAGAGCAAGCTGGGGTATGCGGAAAGACAAATTCCTAATGCAAGAAATTGTATATGGCCAATAAAGTGATCTTATCTTGTTTCAACCCACATCTCCCCCTCGACTGCCTGTATCAGGTATTATGAATGAAGGCACAGTACATGTAAAACCATGTCACTCAAGACAGTTGAGTCCTTTGCACTGTGGGTTGGCAACTGAACATTTCTTTTGTGTGTGCTATAAAAGAAGGTTGTAGCACACATACGATATAACCTTTTCAAAGGGTTTCAATCTTGTGTTTCTATAGCAGAAGTAGTAACTCTTAAAACTGATCCTTTACATGATCATCTGTGAAAGGTTATAAACAAGAGGAAGTTCTTCGGCCCATCAAGCCCGCTTGTGTTTTCTGGTTTGTGTTTTACTGTTGATTTTGAAGAAGTCCCCTGGCTTTAAAGATCTCAAGAAAACAAAAGACTTTTAAAAAAAACACTATAAAAAGCTTCATTAGATAGGGATGCCTCCACTAACCCTTAAGTAAACTGGTTCTACTGCTTCCCCCCAAATTACAACCCCCCCCCCCCCCATTGTCACAGTGTTATAGGAAAGATACAGCTGCTCTGGAATCAGTCCAGAGAAGAGCAGCCAGATACAGCCCAGGACTTAAAGGAGTGTCCTACACTGCCAGGCTGAAGGAACTGGACCTTGTTAGTCTTGAGAGAAGACTGAGGAGACCGGATCCAGGTATTCAAGATCCTCAAAGGCTTTGACAGAGTCACCCCAGGAAGCCTTGTTTTGTTTACGTGTTTCCATGTTTGATGTGCAGTAACCTCCTGAGTCATGCTAGCAAACCCGGGGGATCTTTCTCTTGTGGAAGATGACCCATTTCTTTCAGCCTACATTAAGGCTTCTTTCAGCCTACATTAAGCCAGGCAGGCCCCTGGAGTCAGAAAGGTAACAGAATGTGTGAGACTGCGTATGTCATTAGAACCAGTTTGAGCTCTGTGATTCATAGCCATGCAAGCGTTTGTGTCTGGAATAACTTGAACTCGAGGAAACATTTGGTCAGGGTCGTTCTGATAAAATGTGTAACGTTTCTGCATCTTCTGTCATCCACAGCTGTTGCCTTTAAAAATGCCAAACAGTTTGAACAGGCAAAAGATGCTTACTTCAAGGAAGCAGAGGCACACACTAACAACAGAGCGTATCCTTAAAGGAAGAAACTGCAGCATGCAGCAAGCAGCATTGTCTACAATGAGTTATATATGTATCAGCTACTGTATATTTGTAGCCTTTATACAGTTGGGCATTTTTTAAAGAAGGAGTCTGAGTGAAGTAACTTACTCAAGGGTACCCAGCATTGCTAGCTTGAATTTGAACCCAGAGCCCTAACCACTAATCTGTAAAGCAGTATCTCCCAAAAATGCTGCTTGTTGTTTAAGCCATCCTTTTTGCATTTCAAAAGGTTAAATACATTTAGTTTCAGGGTAAATTGCAATATATACTGTAAAGTACATATGTTTTGAATTGCTCTCTGATGGCTATTTTAGATTGTAGTTTTAATTTTTGATTGTAGTAATTCCTCTACGCGACATTCTGGTCTGTTGCTACCTTTTGAATTTTTTCCCCCTAATTTTTCTTAACAATATTTACAGTCTTTTCCACGCTGCCAAGTAAGTAAATCTCAAAATATCAGTATTACTAGTAAATAAATACCATGTCAGTTCTTTGCTGACTGCTGTTTTAAAGTGTATTTTCTTTATTTTTTAGAAAATAGAATTAAATTGTGTTACATTGCAACTGATGTTTTTCATTGCTTGAAAAATTAAGTTTTGTCTTCAAGTTTCTATTATGTTGTCTGTGATTTGTGCTTTTAAACAATTTTTTCCCTCTTCAGAGCGCTCGAGCAAGCTGGCATGATGCTCAAGGTCAGTCCAGTGCAATGGATTTCCACTTCAAGTATTTTTATTGTTTTCAAAAATATAATTACAGTGTTTTTAGAAAAGTATTCTTATCATCCGTTTCATTGTTTAATGTCAGTGCTGTTGCTTTAATAGATGTACATGTGTTGTCTGACTTTCTGAGAAGACTGTTTTAAGACGGTAATTTAAATTTTTGATGTGGCTCTTTCTGTAAAGGAAGAAGTGCTTATATGTTGTTGGAATGCTTCCGTTGATGAAAAAATAACTCAAAAAAGTTTTAATTTCTGTACAACGATATCTACAGGCAGACAGTGGATGGATGAGTAAGATGCATTCGCTCATAGAATAATGTTTCAGCTACAATCAGGTGACTCGAGTTCAGGGAAAAAATACTTGGCTGATGAAACTCAAAAGAGCAGTTCTTTTCTTAATTCGCGCAAAGGAAAACCTTTCATGGTGTGCACCGTGAATGTGAATTAATTTTTTTTCAGTGCCCCACAGTCCACACCATCTTGCACTTTGGGGACGGACTCTAGCCAGGGTCCTCTTTGATTCTGCAGTCTAATGTCCCTTGGCGTGACTTTGCTGTCCCACCAGGGCAGAAAGCCTGATTCAGAGTGCACACAGACATTTCCTACTGGGAGGAATTCAAAGTCCCTGCAGGCCGCAAAGGGTTAACCTTTAGGGTTAACAAGTGACTGAGCAGTCGGGGGCTATATTGGGGCAGAGCGTGTCCGCGTGGTAACGCTGTGCTGTCTGCTCTGTCCAGGACATGCAGCGGATGACCGAAGCGGTGGAGTTAATCGAGAAGGCCAGCATGATGTATGTGGAGAACGGCACGCCCGATACAGCGGCGATGTCCCTGGACAGGGCTGGAAAGTGAGTTGGGTTAAAACTAGAAATAATGACGTAGGTTTGCCGCCATACGATACAAATTTGTGCAACTCTGGTGAGGCCATATCGACAGTCTCTAGCCCTTTCCCAGGGACTGCACGCTTCAGGACCAGGTACCTGGCTTCACCCTGACCTTTGGGTGTATATATGTATATTTGGGAGGCGAGAACCTTTGTATTGGATTTGCATACTTCCCTGCGGTATTACTGCAGTGTTCACTTTTCACCTGATCTTCCCTCACACACCAGCTTCACATATTCTAAGCATTCTGTTCTCTTGCTACTCCAATTACCCAGCTGCAGTGGATACCTGCACATGTCATTGCAGTTAATTGTGGTGCCTATGGGAAGTGGGCTCCAGTAACGCAGCGACAGGGGAAAACAAATGCTAAAACCACAACTACACCCATCATAACGCAGAAATCTGGCTTTCAGGTTGAGTTCATAATGTCAAATTAAATACATTTCAGTGTTAATGACTTTTATTTTTGTTATACCGGGGAGGGCGATGATAAAATGGAGCTGTTTTGCTTTCTTTAAGGCTCATCGAACCGATAAACCTGGAAAAGGCAGTGAAACTTTACCAGCAAGCAGCCTCTGTGTTTGAAGTAAGTTACACAATGCATCATCGTGGGCTCCCTCACCGGATTGGTGGCTATACCCTAGCTCCTCTGCAGCTGGAATGAGCTTTCATGTTCGTTGAGTTCCGTGATAGTGTGGCCTAACTGTGAGGTATGCCTTATGCAACACGTCACATAGGACAGAACAATTGTAGCACAAGATGCAGTCCAACTGACCAGAATAAATACGGCACAAGGCTACAGCAAAGGTACATCATAACAACGAATCCGACAGAAGTGCCCGAGGTGTCCTCTTCCTCTCTCGTGTTGGCCACTGTAGGAGTGCAGTGATGGTTACACCAGTAATTCGTTTGCGAGGCCTGGCAATGAAGAGATGCCTAGCAGGGTGTGGCAGCAGTGGGTTTCGGCTCAGGACTCCGAGCTGCAAGGCTGTGGATTCACAGCCCGAGTGGGTTGTGGGCTTACACCCTTTCGCAAGATGGCTTCCAGTCAGAACCGTCGAGCACATACAGTAAATGGGTGCCCGTTACAGCAGGTGCATACGTTGCAAATATTTAGTGTCCGTATCCGTGTCTGCGGATAGTGCCCAGGTCTCTGGAGCTGGAGCCCATGTTTCGTGAGCGAACCCCGCAGCGAGTGTCTGCTTTGTGTCTGTGCAGAATGAAGAGCGCCTGAGACAGGCGGTGGAGCTTCTGGGCAAAGCCTCTCGGCTGCTGGTCAGGGCTCGCAGGTAGGGCCTCGCTGCATGCGTTTGCTCCGTGGTCGAAGTCTCTTCTTTCACCTGTACTGTCCATGAGTAAATACCTGTCTTTGACACTGACGCTGTTTTCACACTCTCAGACTTGATGAAGCTGCAGTGTCAATACAGAAGGAAAAGAACATGTATAAAGAAATAGAAAATTACCCCACCTGCTTTAAGGTAAATTGTTACAATCTCAAACTGCTTTGCCTTCCGAAACCTGGATTTTGTTTTGTACAATCAAGTGCGTTTGATTGTAGGACAGATAAAACCAGGACCTTTATTTCCTTTGCAGATAAAAAAAATAGATTTAATTAAAACAGGATTTGGCTTGCCTAGAACACACTTCATCAAAGATTTATTTTTAAAAATAATTTTGTCTGGACTGATTTCTGAATGTATAATTAATAAATCTTTGTGATGCTTATGACACCTTTTAGACTGCTGGGTGCCTCAGCTGGTCTCTGTTAATCTGGGGGATAACCTAGTGTTTTCATTCTTCTTAGCAGAGTTTTCATGGGTCAATAATAACCCACAGACTAACCCACAGCACTGGAAAAACAAAATAAAGAATCAAGATACCTGGTGTGTGCAAATCTGCTTTCTGAATCCTGAAACTGCAGGATTTCAAGGGGGAAAGTTACATAGGACAGAGGCTGTACCTTATCCAGGGCCTATAATAGGCACCTTCAATGATCTTTCTCAGTATTTTGTCACACGTTATTAACATTCATTTTTACTTTTGTAGAAAACAATCGCCCAGGTACTTGTTCACCTTCACCGGAACGACTTTGTTGCAGCAGATAAATGTGTCAGAGAAAGTTACAGGTACAGTAGTAATACTGCCTCTTGCACATTTTATGTACATAATCCTAACAAAAAAAAATAGTGTTAAGTGTTTTATAATGGAAGACGTATTCAAGGAATGTTTTTTTTTTTTAATTGACAGCTTCTCAGTGTTATTCATGAAATGTCTACTTAAATGTGTTCCGGGGGCTTTCTTAAATTAATTTCTTCGTTTCTCCCTGTGGTTTAGAGATGTGGCACAAAAGCATTGTAACCCTGTTTCTGGTATAAAGAACATATGCTAAAGTATTGAATCCTCATTGTGGTTTTGTCTAAAAAAGCATAGCTTTGAAGAGCGTTTTGCTGTAAATGTTTCCATACCATTGAGAGAATTTTATATCTGCCTTAAGCTGGCAATTTAATTTAATACATTTTAAAACATACTTTGTGGAATGTATGCTTTGTGCACTGTATTGTTCTTTTTAACATTTTTTCAAGAAACAGCACTCAAAAATGAGAACACAACAAAACAACCGGTCCTGCGACCCACTCTAAAAAGGAGGAGAAAAAAATCAATCAATACACTTGCGGTTACAATAATGGTAAGAATATTAAAAGTGTTGTTCTTTCTTCAGTATCCCAGGGTTCAGTGGCAGTGAAGACTGCATTGCCTTGGAACAGCTTCTGCAAGGCTATGACCAGCAGGATGAGGACCAAGTGTTTTCTGTGTGCAACTCGCCTTTATTTAAATACATGGACAATGATGTGAGTGCATTTTAAACATTTTATTTTCAAAAAAATAATATTGATAGCTAAACAATGCAGGCATGTATGCGTAACCATTAACTGTATCGCAGTGAAACCCTTTTCTGTGATGGACAAAAAGGAATTTTAAACCTGTATTTTCTTATTGTCATTTCTGCACGCTTTTTATGCAGGGTTGCATGCTGGTTACACCTCGTTGAATTCATCGTTGCCTGAGAAGCAGAATTGCTATAAATGTTATGAAATGGCATTTCGGGGGCCAACCCTCCAACTGTGTATCATCACATTCTTCTCTTGTAAACCTGGACACAGCAGTTACTGTTCCTAGTCTCGCTCCATTTGGAAACACCGATCACAGATTTTCTCTTATCACCTTGCAGCCACGCAAATACCATGCGTCACCACTGGGGTAATCCCACTCATAGCCCCCAGTGACATGACCTGGGTTCGAGACTGCCATGGCCGGATCACAGAGCTCTGCCTGTGCCTGTACCTGCTGAGCCACTTGGGCGGCCATCTTGAGATTTTACAGTGGTGAAAGTTTTAAGAAGTGAAGGCAGAAGCGAACACTACATAAAGCAGTGGTCTGCACATGAGCGAGGCGTCAAGCCTTGTTTTCTTGGCATGTTTAGCCTTATGTGAAAAGTTTATATTTCGCTGCAGAGAATCAACAAGCCTTAGAAATGATGGCTTTGCTGTGACACTTTTTTCAGTCCGTTCCTACTTTGGTGTATAAAGTATGGAAATACATTTAATTATTTTTCAGTAATGACCCAAAGATATACTGATGTGCTTTTTAGTTTTTTAAAAAAAATTTTTTAATATTTTTAAATGTAAGTGTGGGTAAGACTGCATGTAAGTATGCACTCTTGAAATTTACGCAGTTTGGAAACATGTCTTGTGTTTCCAAAAGCTGTAAAAGATTAGCTTCTAAGTAAAAAAGATCGCTCTGCATAATACTGATACTTACTGTAACACTGAGTTATTTTCAGACATTTTCAGTGAAACTGGATAATGATAACTGCAGTTAAATTACTACAGTGACTGAGTCATCTTTTCCTCTGAGTATAATGGTACTCTTTCAGATTCATCTAGTGAGGGCTGGAGTGGTTAGTCTCATTATAGTTGTAGCCATTACCACAGCTTTTGTGTTAGGTTAGATCACGCTGTGGCTTCATTTATATATACACACATGGGTCTTACCAGAAACAAATATCAGGGTTATGGCGTCTTTAAGACGACACAGTC
This sequence comes from Atractosteus spatula, assembly GCF_055471065.1. NCBI lineage: Eukaryota > Metazoa > Chordata > Actinopteri > Semionotiformes > Lepisosteidae > Atractosteus > Atractosteus spatula. The sequence goes on along the minus strand of NC_142711.1, from coordinate 3,867,992 downwards.
ATTGCAGACTTTGTCAGAACAAATTAAATGGCTCTTGTCTTTTTTTCCACAGTGTTGAGAGGCAAAGCCTTCTAAATTTCTAACCTTCTGAATTCTGCTTCTTGTGTGTATGAGGTCTTCAGACTTTGTTCAGGATGTCTGTTGCGTCCGTACTTGTTCTCACTAGCTTTGGCAGATAACTTTGGCCTCAGTATTTGGGAGGGTCCTGTATGTGTGTCTCTGTGTGTATAATTGCACTGTGACAAAGCCTTTTTCCAGGGATCTTTAGGAATTCTTTGCCAACACATCCAAGTGTTTGGCACAGAATAAGATTAATTTTAAAGGACTGGTTGATGGAGCTCAGGAAGTTCTGGTGTAGTCCTGGCATGCCCTGCCTGGTATGATAAGACACCTCTGCAGTGCAACACACTGAGGTTAATCCATGTGTCTGAATGGTGGAGAGAAACAGATTTTTCCCCCATTCCTTATTCCTACAGTATGCCAAGCTGGCTCTCAGTCTGAGAGTTCCAGGAGGCGGATCCAAGAAGAAATCTCCTGTCACACCCCAGGCTGGGGCTGGGGGCTCCCGGGTCGAGGAGGAGGAGGATGAGTACTCCGGGGGACTGTGCTAGCTCTGGACACTTCTCTACCGCTGCGCTGTTCAGCAGCTCATGCAGATCTGCGTCAGGTACAGGCTGTCCCGAGAGCTCCTTGAAGGGGACTTCCGCACATTGAAACAGCTTCTCAGCAACAATTACTTTGCATCGCCAATGTTACTAATTAATGATGACTACAAAATGATACTGATGCCCGCCTGCTCTCCGAAGACAAAAAACGAATCACCGACGTTATTCCATGACTTCCAAGTTTTGTTTTCACCTTCTTGTGTTTAAATTAAAGGTTAGCCAAGGGAAAGATCTTGAAAATCATGTTTTAAAAGTGAGATTTTTTTATTGTGAACATACTAATTCATTAACATTCATTACCACCATGTTGCTGGGTAACTTGCTCAATGTTTATACTGTAACTTTTACTCTCCTTTGATCCATAAAGCCCACAAGAAAATCCAAACAAGTGATCATTGAAAAAGCAGAACACATACCATTTCCTGTTTTCAGATATTGTTGCCTTTGTATACAGGTTTAAAAAACATGAGTTATCTCAAATTTGAAGCATATAAATCAAATTATAAATAATTATAAAGCCTAGTTCCTGAAGGTATTAGATGTGTATTTCCTTTGTAAGTGGTATTGGAAAATGATCTAGTGTTATTTATTTTGTTTCAATTCATATATTAAATTTCTGTATAATTGCCTATTTTGCATGAGGGTTAATATCAATTATTACAAGTCTCAGTCAGAATAAAAAAGACAATATAATCAAACTCCTGGTAATATCACTGTGTTTACTGTCAAGAGCCTGTTGGTATGTGTCCTACTGTAGCAAAACAGTTTAATTCCATACCGTGTAACTTCAAACTGCATATTTTATAAAAATTGAGTGTACAGCTACTTTTGTGCCTTTATGGTAGCTCTAAATTATAAGTAAATCTTGGAAACAGTTATATCCAGTTCCAAGGCTTAAACAGACTCTTTTGGATGAAACATCCATGTTTTTGCAGTTGTCAAAGTCTCAAGCCAGGAGTGAAATTTTCAGTTCTCACTTCTGTGAAACCATATTGTAAAATGTGATGCATAAAGTCTTTGATACTCAGACTGTAACATGGCAGAAATCATACGTAGTCTAGGCATTTCCACTGATAAATGTATTATGAATGTTAAGCAAAGTCTGGTTATATATCTACGATATGGACAGCAGTGACTCCTCATCGGTATTTTGCTAAGTTGTTGGTGAGCTCCAGTTGATCAGGTCTTAATGAAACCTATTTTATTCAATCCCTTTGAAGGGATATTGAGAGTTTCACTGCACTTGTGGCTGGAATACAAAACTCTCTGCATTACAAAATGCGATCAATGGATCACTCTAAACAGTAATGAAAGGCACAGACATAACACATCTTAAATTTACAATCAAGAACAGTATACATGCCCTGAATAATCGGGTAGAGGCAGGGTTTATTTCTTTACGTGATGTGCTTGATCAGTTGTCTTGAGTTCAGCGGATGTTAGCAGCAGTTACAAGACTGAGAGAAACACTATTGGTCGCAGCACTTAGAGGAGATGCACGTTCAGCGTGTCATGTTCACCCTACCATAATTTATTTTTGTTCTTTGTGTATAGTAAGTTTTTCTGTTTCAGCATCGATATCCTAAGCTTTTGTGTCAACTGCTTGTAGTTTGTACATGTACATGGTGTTTGTGGAGCAACTTACAGCATAACATCACCCTTCATCTTATAGACTTGGAATTTGTTTGTTTTGTTAATAATTTGTTTTCAATTTATGTGATTATTTTTTAAAAAGATCTGTAGAGTTCGTGAAGGTATTTCTGGCAGTTAGATTATGGAGGTGTAGGTAAGAGTCATGAATACTGAAACAATACAAATCGCCCCATTTTAAAGTGGTATTTAGTATTTTACCCCTGTGTGGTATTTCATAGGTTAGTAAAAAAAAAAGTTAACATAAGCACAGCAATAAATTTATCTGTGGCTGTTCTTTGATACTGTACTAAGTGTTTTACATTCATTTATGTTGGTGGTATGTTCAAATGAAGTTATTTTTTGTATGCTTTTCCTTAGTTTCAAATTTGTGATTTATTTTGGTTTGTTCCGATATTCCGAAGGCATCGAAAATTATTCTTACTGTGCATATATTAATCAGTAAAATCTATATGTGGCCTGTTTCTGCTTTAGTCTAGTTTTGAATACTGTGCAAACCAAATGCAATCTGCTCTAATGTGTAAATGTTGTATTGTATGAAAAGTATGAAATTGTTGCTTTGACTTTTTTTCAATTGTGGTGTAACAAAAGTGCATTATTTTAAAAAAAATCTATACACGTTGTTAGCAAATATAGCATTATTTCTAAGATGGCTGTTTTCCTCCGTTAAAATGAACTATTTAAAAATAAACTGTACAGTTTAATGTAAAATATAAGTTGTTTTCATTGAGTGAAAAAAAATGATTTATGCTCCAATAACATACAATATCCATAATCCATAAAAAAGGCCAGTAAATATCCTCTACCCGAAAATAAAACATCACATTAGTAAGATACGCTATATAATTGAAAATACTGGCCAAAAAATATTCATTTTTTATTTTTTACAACGCAGATCATTTCTGAACCGCATTTCAGCGTACACTGTCCCTTGCAGCGAGTGCTAATTAACGGGCTTTCCTAGTGATGCAACTAATTTTGTCCACATGTGGACAAATATGTTAGGATTTTCTGCCTTTGTGCAGCTATACAGGTGTCTTGCCCTTTTTAAAAAAAAAAGTCTGCGTACGAGGCATTCCGGAAACTACCGAAGCGAAGAAGCCATGTTGATAGCTCAATGAGATTGGGTCACCTACTCCAAAAAAACGCTGTTGCCAGCCCTTGAGGTTGGTGTTGACGAGCAGCGTTTGGGAAGATGGCTGCTGCAGAACTTGTGTTCTGCCGGGGATCTGGAGAAAAAAACCAACAAGGCAGACCTGTGCTGATTGTGGGGCAGCTCGCACATTTACACAGACTGACGTGGGACAAAGTCAAGGACAAGTTACCGCCCCCCGTACGCGAAGAGGTAGGATGAAGTCGCTGCAGTGGGTTTCGGTTTGATATGATAACGCAGTTCGTGGACAGAAGTTGTCTGCGACTCTTGCGAACCTGAAATGTCCTGCCTGCTGTGGCGGCGTTGACGGTTTCAGTGTCTTTTCCACGAATCTGTCGCGGTGTGGCGTGCTCAAAATTTCACAACCCCAACGCCCCACCGATTGTAACTTTAGGAAGTGCCATCATGAAATGGAAACAGTGTAAATAATCTAAGTTACAGATAATATAGGACTGAGTGCCCACCATAGCCGGCTGGCTTGGGGATTTTATCTTTTTACCTCAAGCTTACCGTGTACGTATATATTTATAATAGTATTTGCATAATTCAGTTCCGTTTGTTTTTGACACTTTCGTCGTCAGAAGGAACGGAAGGGCATGTTGGGGGGTCATTGCAAGGTCCTAGGATTCAAGTTCTTCAATTTTTTTTTTTACCAGGAGCTTAAAACCGATCACATCTGGTGTTAAAACTGCGCCAATCGGGGCGCTTCAGATTACGCAGTACCGATATCTACCAGTCTAATCAGAATTGCACAGCAGCTCTGCCGGTTACGGCAGTGGTTCATGAGCGTTTGTGTTGTTGGGTACTGAGGCGACGACCGCCCACGGATGCCGGGAGGCAGCTCTGCCCTGCGTGGGTCCTGTCGCGGTCGCCCGTGGGCTCCCAGCCTGCGCCCACCCCGGGCGGGGGCGAGCGTCTGCTTCACCCTCAGGCCCCGCTGCGTTTTGTCGTCTCCGCAGGCATGGAAGACGGCGCTGAGGTCCCTGAGGCCAAACCCGACCGACGTGTGTCCGCTGTGGCTGAACTCGGCTGCCGTGGCGGCTCTCCCCGGTAGAGTCAGCCGACATAACACCCCCTCCTCGGCGCATTTCCTCCTGCGGCTGGTGCGCTCTTGCCTTCCTGAGGAAACCAGCCAGCACATCGTGGTGCGTGAGAAACCCTCCCTGCTCCTGCGTTTGCCGAACCAGACGGGCGTCTCACTACTACTCCTCATTGTGCTCTTCAGCGTTGCTCTGTGGTCAGAACCCACACAGCAACAGAGGAGGCAGGGCTATATAACTTCTTAAAAATGGACTTTCATGGCTTTGAGACATTGAGACCTTCCTTCCTGTTTTCTGGCTGTTATACTGTACTGTAGGTCAATGGGTTTGTCTGCGTCAGCCCACGTTCGTGGGGTTTGAGTGGGCAGTGTGGAGCAGTGGCTAGGACTCCTGACTCTGAAGTGAGGGGCTGTGTGTGACCCCCGGAAAGGACGCTCTTGCGTCATTCTTGAACGTCACCCCCTTATAACCCTTATAACCCCAGCTGTGATGGACTCATGTCCAATATTATCAGTTATATTATCAACACTGTGGAAGCTGAGTTAAAGTCTAGTACAGTGACTCTGTAGGCTGGAACACAGGTCCTTCTTATCTAATTTTTCCATTATCTAATTTTTCTTATCAATTTTCTTATTTTCTTATTTTCTGCTGCACCCCATGTATAGTACTATTGTCAATGGAAGATGCTGAGAAAGTTTCACTTCAGGTCTTAATAATAATAATAATTCCTTACACTTATATAGCACTTTTCAGGACACTCTACTCAAGGCGCTTTACAGGTAAATTAATGGGGATCCTCTCCAGCCCCACCTGGATGATGCACCAGTACTCTCCCCACGCACGAGCTCTCAGTGGGGAGGAGAACAGAGTAATGAGGCCAGTTCAGGGATGGGGATTATTAGGAGGCCGTGATTGCCTGGGGGAAATTTTGCCAGGATACAGGGGGTAATACCCCTACTCTTTTTGAGAAACACCCTGGAATTTTTAATGACCACAGAGAGTCAGGCCCTCGGTTTTACATCTCATCCAAAAGACGGCACCTTTTTGCAGCATAGTGTCCCCATCACTATACTGGGGCATTAGGACCCACATGGACCGCAGGGTGAGCGCCCCCTACTGGCCCCACTAACACCTCTTCCAGCAGCAGCCTCAGCTTTCCCAGGAAGTCTCCCCTCCAGGTACTGACCAGGCTCACACCTGCTGAGCTTCAGCAGGCTGGTAGCTGTGAGTTGCAGGGTGACATGGCTGCCAGTTGTAGCATGTTGAACGTGTTAAACGTGTTGTTATTTTTCTGTACACAGTTACATAAGCGGAGCCTTGAAGATGGGCGTGCATGATTCCCTCTCTTTGAAAGGTGTCTCTTCCCGCGGCGGGGGCGCTGACTCATGTTGGTGTGTGCTCTGACAGGTGGTGTGCGAGAGGCCCGCGGTCTTCGCCTCGGCGTGCGCTCTTGCCCGGGCCTCTCCCCTCTTCTCCCGGAGGTCGGGGCGAGGAAGGCCCGGCGAGCGGCGCCGCGTCACGGCGGAGTTCCTGTGTGTGAAACCCGGCGACCAGGCCCTGGCCCCAGAGACCCTGACGGCAAGTGCTTCCGGTCACTGCCTGCCCCTGCAAGCTCTGATGTGTGTTTTTTGCACACTGCTTGGGCTGAGTTTTATTGAAAGTTGAGTGCTGTGTAACAACTGTGCTGTCGATGTGTGTTGATGTTTGATGATGTCTTTGTACTGGAGCGTGCGTGCAAATGAGCATTTCATTGCCCTTGTGCATAAGGCAGATAAACCGAACTCTGAACTCTGAACTTCGCTGGCGAAACAAGAACCTCCCCTTCATTCATTTTCACATCTTAGCAGTTATTTATCCAGTTTACTATGCTTTTCGGACACCACTTCAAAATGGGAATTTTTTTCATCGCACCGACGCTGGTGTTTTCCAACGTCTGTGCTTGCTGAAGCCATCGTTTTCCGTTTGTGTGTTGAAAACGGGATACAATTGTTAAATGCTTTGTTTCAAAATAAAAACGATGAAGTACACTAATTGGTGCAGGAGCTCGTTGCATTCACTGACCCTTGGTTATTCTCTTTGCAGTGCTTATCGAATGTGGCAGAGAGCATCCGACTGGCGGCCCGTATCGTGGACACGCCCTGCAGCGAGATGAGCACAGACGACTTCCTTCAGGCAGGTGCCGTGCTGTCGGACAACACCGGCCAGCACTTCTGTTCTTTCTCTTTAGCGTGTAATGCAGAAGACTGCCACAGACCTTTCTGTGATACGCGTGTAAGGCCACGCAGAGCTGAAAAAACTGTGCAGTTCTGGTTCTCTGATGAGTGTACAGTAAAAGATAATTAGACGCACGTTTTGCACACCCAACATCCAAATCACGTTGAACATTTAAAGGGCTCCTTGGGATATTTCTGAATATCCCAGGAAGCCTTGCCTTGTCCTGGGAAAGAATCTGATTTCCATTAACTGGGTGGAAGGGACTGTAATTAAACACCAGGCTTGTGGCTTAGGCTGTGCGAGTGAATTATCTTTTAAAGTATTGATAATATCTGTGCAGTACATTTTTTGCTGTAGTTAATTATCAGAATTGCATCCCCATCCCCCTGTGCTGACTGCTCTTGAAAGCGACAGTAATGCCTTTACAGGAGATCAGGGAAGTCGGTTTGGAGCTGGGAATTGTTCCGTCTGTCGTTCGTGGGGAGGAGCTTCATAAGAAAGGGTTTGGAGGTAATTCTAACGCACCTGCTTGCAGAGCTCTGAACGTTTTGATTTCCAGAGGCGCGGTTGCAGCTTGTGAAGTTCCATGTTGGGAAAGAGACTTTCAGATGTTCACGTGCGGATATGCATCAGCACGCGTTGGCTGGTGCGGAGGAACCAGTACAGGTTTGTTCCACGCAGAGAAATAGAAAGGTGACACACATGCGACGCGCACAGCCCCTCGCTTCAGGAGTCAGGAGTCCGAGCCGCCACTCCACCCTGCCCTCTCGGTCTCCGTGAATGTGGGCCGTCTCAGAAAACCCACTTCGAGAGGCGGAGTCGAGCTTGGCCACCGCGTCTGAGGGCGGTTCCTCCGGGGTGTCGACCTGCTCCCTGTGTGTGTGTCTGGGAAGTGCTCAAACGGGAGGCTCTGTGTTTGGGGAAGAGGTCTGGCTTCCTGCTGACTGCCTTGTGGTGGTCCTGTCTCAGGTATATACGGCGTTGGGAAGGCTGCAAGGAGCCCCCCCGCCCTGGCTGTGCTCAGCCACGCTCCGGAGGGCGCCACCCAGACCGTCGCCTGGATCGGAAGTGGGATCGTGTACAACACTGGAGGCTTAACCCTTAAAGGAAAGGTAATGGTCAACTGAAGTGGCGGTTCAAGTAGTGCAGCAGAGCATGATGCGCTTGAAACCGGAAGCCAGTCTTTGCTCAGGGACTGCAGCACACGGAGGGGGGGCCTGAAGACGTTGAACCGCTAGCTTTGGTATGTGCTGCTATGGATGTCGATGTGAACACGGTTTCCTGCTCATCGGCATCTTCCTCAATTCTGTAATCTACAGAGGCTGTAGTTTACATGAAATGTAACGCATTCTTGATCAAACTCGATCACTGTCATTCTGTTCCACGAAGGTTTGAATCGAGTGGATTTCTTGCTCGGAGTCAGCCATCACTTTTCTTTGGGGTTTATATTCCGTGCAGATGTGTGAATGTCTGTGTAGGTGTGCTCAATCTACATTTTCTTCCACCCCTTTCTTTCGTGACTAATGTGGTATATTTGACAGCACTGTGCAGTGTCCGTGTCAGTATGGTGTTCTTTTCTGTTGCAGACTCTAATGCCTGGGGCGAAAAGAGATTGTGCTGGAGCAGCTGCTGTACTTGGGGCTTTCAGAGCAGCTGTTAAACAGGTTAGCACTTCTCCATTGAGCTAGATTACATTGTGTATTGCAGGTTGGTGTGGTACGTATTGCGCAATGGCTAAAACAGAGATATAGCACTTGTAGAATATTAACCACTTCTGAACTGCGTGAAACTGTAAAACACTTCATTAATCCAGTTGTACTGACATCATTTATTGCAAGGAATTTGCAATAGACATTATTGTTGACCAGTAAATCTAAAAATATTACCTAGCACTGTTATAACCCGCGATCAGTTTTGACTGTACCTGTTATTGGAGTAGTTTTTCTATTGTACCCTGGTACTGTATATGCTCTAATAGATTATGTTATGGTATGATTTTGTTTTAAAGAGTGTTATCTCATGCAAACAGCTTTAACTAGCGTTTTAAAATAAAGCAAATAAGATTGCTTTTTGCCAAAAGCCTGTGAAAATTACAGGTGAATTAAAACAATAATTAAATGATTTCAATTTAAATCTTCAAAAAATTAATTTGCATTCACATTTTTTATAGGTAATGGGAAATGCTGAGTAACTTGACCTTAACTTTCAAAAATACTTTTAAAAAGTGAAGAGACACAGCTACTACAGTGTCAGATTTAGTATGGATATAGATTTGAATATCATCTGAATACAAATGATCATTCAGACCATGTGATTTTAATAGTGGTAACATGTAACTGCTGAATAGCAGGGGGCCCAGTATCGAGCCTTGGGGAACACCTGACTTGACAAACACAACTTTTGAACTAAAACCCCCAAGAGAACGAGGTGTCAGCGATCAGTAAAATAAGAGTTGAACCATTTAAGAGAGATGTCAGAAAATCCAAATGCAGTCTCTGTCCAAAGACAGGAGAGAATATGATCGTGATTAACAGCATCAAAAGCAGCAGTTAGGTCTGGGAGAATTAGGATAGATAGAGAACCAGAATCAGGTGCCGTTAGAAGATCACTAGTAACTTTAAGAAGGGCAGTTTTTCAGCTGTGGAAGTGTCTGAAACTGGATTGGAAGTGTTCGGAGAGGTTATTTGCAATCAGGTGATTGTTAAATTGTTTTGCAACAGCACATTCTAAAATGTTTGTCAGATTAGATATAGGTCAGAAATGGAAAATGGTTTAGGTTAGTCCAGAACCATGTTTATTTTTTTAGGACTGGAATCAAACAGAAGGAATGGGATGTAGTAGAAAGGTATCAGTTTCCTAAGGCATGCAGTGTCAAGCTGAGAAAAACTAGAAAGAGGAGGACCAGCAAAAAGTGGCTGGAGGTGTAGTAGTGCCAAGCGTGGTGGAAATGTTATCTGCTTTGATTTACTGTTCATCAAGGTCTAAAATAATTTTAGAGGCTATTGTTTGTATATATTGTTTGTAACCTGAAGTATTGGAACTACTCAGGATCATAAATTGACTCCTGATTGAGGTCAGTTTCATTAGTTCAACTGACAGTAATTGTTTTGCAAGGTTCTTGGGTTTCTGAGGGCCCTGGTTATAAACAGTGTAATACATAATTTAAACTTTGATCTTTTCTTTTAATTATAGCCCATTGGTTGGAAGGTATCATAAAATATTTGTTTGTATAATGAGCATTGATCTTTTTCATTCATGTTTTGTGAAATCACAGGGTTTCAAGGAAAATCTACACGCTGTTTTCTGCCTGGCTGAAAACTCGATTGGTCCCAAGGCAACTAGGCCAGATGATATTCTTCGATTGTATTCAGGAAAGTAAGTAGTAGTCATATTGTATCTTGGTAGATTTGAGTGGTTCCCAGATGCTACTTCTACATAATTATAGTGTGAGAGGGATTAAATGAGAAGATTAATCTTTTTGTTACTGTTCCCCTATGCATACGTGATATGTGTTTTTTTATCTCAGGCGTAAAGTAAGAAGTATTTCAATATATGAAGTATTTCAACTAGGTAGCTGTGTCAGCATGCATAGGCTGCAAAGGAACAGGTAGCGGGTTTATTCCTGCTGAAAAGAAAAGAAAGGAAACAAATCGTTTTGGCTGGGGAGCCAATTTATGTCAAGTGGTCTTGGTGTAGTATGTAGTTAGGTTTTGACAGTTTTGACAACGTTTTGAACTGTTTTTCAACCTGATGTGCATGGGACATCTGTGTGCTTTACAGAACTGTGGAAGTCAACAGCACAGATGCTGGGGGTCGCCTAGCCTTGGCAGATGGTGCCGTGTACGCCAGTCGAGATCTCAAAGCGGACATCATCGTGGGGATCGGAAATCTTACTGCTGCCCAGGTAACAAGTCTTTATCCACATACAGATGGCAGCTGTCTTGCAGTTTTGACAGTGTGAGGGTGTTAGCTCCCAGATGTTTTCACGTCGAGGAAATCTTGCTGGGATGATGTATTGCAGACCCGGCTGTAGCTAATGGGCACCTCTTTGCCATGACTTTTAACTGGTCAGGACAGTGCTGGCACTGCTAATTGACATGATAAAAACAACGTTTTTATTATATCTGTGTTTTAGTGACATGTGTATCTTGGCTAGAAATAAAAGTAGATATTACTGCGATTCTCTAAGTGGTAGCGCCACCAGAGGTTCGGGTTGGCCATAGTTTTCCAGGACCGTTCACTCCTGGCTCTTGCTGCCTTGTGGTTATGTCAGTGGCCAGTGAGCCTGACCCTCCTGTATGATAGTGCAGAGTGGAAACCTTTGGCTACCTATGGATCAACGGATGATTGGCTCAGTGGGGCGGAGGGTGGGTTTTGGGGATAACTTTCTGAAGTAGTAAGTAGGTAGCATTGTATCTGATACAGGTTTGCGCTATATTTAAATTTATTTAAATTATTAATATTGCAGTTTGTTGTTATATCGTTGAGGTATGCACCACTCAAAACATTTTAATATTATTTTAAATATCACTGGTAGAGTGGTTAAAATAGTTGCTTCTAGATGAAGCCAGTCTACCGGTGGTAATACTGTAGTTGATGTACAGCATGTACAGCCTGGATATCTGTGGATATTCACAGAATTCTTTAGTGTGCGTGGAACATTGGGAAATGTAGTTTTTTTGTCCTTGCATTTGGCTCACGTGACGGATTTAAAACTACAGTACATGCTGTGCTTGATGAGGGAGACACTTCCTATTCAGTTTTAAATAGACCCTTTAAAAATAAAAAAATGATATGTAAAATTAATAAATGACACTTTTACACGCTAAGGCCATAAAAATGTCTGTTTTTGGTGAAGTTAAAACTAAAAATTGTGCTTTGATCACACATGTAAGAGTTATGATCTCCAAGTGTGTGAAATAGGAATACCACATTAGTTATGTCTCGATGAAATTTCTCTTCATTACGATTGTTAATTATCATTTAAAAGGGTAGTGCGTAATCGGAAAATAAAAATGAAAATTTAAAATTCTGAAATTTGGTGACATCCAACATATCGGTTTATCAACTGATCTTTTTTTCCATTTTTTTTTTCTCCTTTATCATTCCCTCTGGGCTCACACAAGAGGGAGCTCCAGTTGTCAGAAATAGACAGAGGTGGTTGAAATTGCAGCAATTGCACGTTTCTGTGACATTTGTTAATGTTAGTCAGCCTGAAGGGAGCAGTCAGCAGGGAGGTGAACAAAGAAAGCACAGGTTTGATAACATCATTGAGACTGCAGTTGCATTACCTTTCACGTGACCTCCACTTGCATTTATGCTGTAATTTAATAATAAGAATAATATAATAATAAACTTTATTTTATACAGTGCCTTTAACGTTGGCTTCTCAAAGCGCTGTACAGAATGACAAGAACAATAAGAAGAATACACAAGATAAAACACAATTACAATATACAGAGGAGACGGTAGAAGGTGGTACTAGGAAAAGCAGAGGGGTGAAGAATGGAACCAGTTCAGTAAAGGCTCTTCTAAAGAAGAAGGTTTTGAGTCTGGATTTGAAGGAGTTTAGAGAACCTTGTCAGGACTGAGAAAGTTCTGAAGCCGGGAAAAAGAGTGAGACTAGGAAATCCCTATGTTTGGTTCTGCGCAATTAATGCTTCACAAAAAAACGGACCTGTCTTGGGTCAGTAGTCCGTGCACGCTGGGTTTGCTTCCTCTGAAGCTGTTTTGACCGCCTTCGCCTCCAGGGCGTGGTGACGGGCCGATACCACGCAGGCCTGCTGACGAACAGCGCGGAGTGGGAGAAGGCCTGTGTGAGAGCCGGCCGGACCAGCGGGGACCTGGTGCACCCCCTCGTCTTCACGCCCGAGCTGCACATCAGTGAGTTTTCATCCGCTATGGCTGACATGAAGAATTTTGTGAGTGTGAGTAATATCATAGCAAAGCAGTGCCAGGCACACGCTGACGCTGGCTTTTTTTAAGGCTTTGGTAACGATCCTTAAAAAAGTCTCATACTGCTGATTCTGTCATCGCCGTGAAGAGAGTAAATTAAAAATGCATGTGGTTTTATTCTGTAATCGGTGTGCACTTTAAATTGCAACTGGTTCTGCTGCACATCCATTTTATGATAAACTTTTACAACTTCTGTACTGTTTTAATTTAAAAAAGTTAATGCCACCTCCACAGTGGCACTTACACGAGATGTTTTTTTTTTATTGCAAGTTGTAAAGATATACTAGAGGAGTCCAATTCACAGTAAAGTTTAATGATTTGTTTTGCTTTGGATAAAAACTTCGAAACTATTTTGGAAGAAACTGTCCCAAGTGTTATAAACAAGGAATACCTGTATAAATAATTTTCTTTAGTAGTTTTAACTGGCAGATTGCTGCCATTAGTAAATAACTTGTACTAATTTGTAATAAATAATGAGTTACAATTAAAGAGCAGCTGTGGAAGTCTGGGATGCAGAACATCAAAGTAATACTGTGTATAGGAGTAGTATTTAATTGCTTGATGAAGAATTTGTCAATGTTATTTCCTTACAGGACAGAAGTAATGCTCAGTGTTCATGCGCTGGTCTGTTTCTTGGGGCACACATTGGATTTAACTGGTCAGGAGTGTGGATTGATGTGGACATGGGCTGTCCTGCGTATAGTGTGAGTAGGCTATTGCAAAACCAGGTCTCTTTTTATGGAGTTTACATAAGGTGTCTATTCGTACCTAAATCAAATCCTTATCGCTGAGTGCTGACTCAAAATATGAAAAAGAAGTCCCAAGTAAATTAAAAAAGTGCCCGTACGCTTATCTGGATGAACAAACTCAATTTTAATTGAAGAATCTATGACTTTACAAGCCCCCTGTGAAAAATGACCAATGATTTAACTGTCCAAGATTGGGCAGCTGGCCCCCTGATGTGCAGTCTATGTGTTGTGCACCAGGGGTTTCGGAAGAAGGCGGATGCCGGAGGTAAAGGTTACTGAGCCGTTGTGTTTTACGCCTGATTCAGGGAGATAGAGCTACGGGGTATGGCGTGGCCTTCCTTCTTGCGTTGTTCGGACAAGCGGCGGACGACGCCGAGCTGCAGATGGTCTCCCCTTTGGGGTCGGTAGCGGACGGACATGTGGAGAACTGTGAGCCGGCAGGAAGCGCGCTGAAAAGGAAGAGACTGGTCTAGTCAGTCTGTTCTGGTGACGCAGCATGTGGTGGCGCAGTCCTCCGGGTAACTCGGAGGGTTTCACCCTTACCTACGGACTCAGGTACCTGCCTGTGGCTTTCAGAGTGAATGCTAAATGTGGTGCATAAATGCCTTGGAAGTGTCATTTGCTGTTGTGCCTGTTTAATGTAATGATAAAATATATTCAGGCATGGTAACGGTTTCAGCATGGAATCAGAATTATTTTTAAGACTCAAGAATGTGCACGGATAGGAATGAAGGTGAAACTGACTTTTGACATTTCAAAGTGGCAGAAATAAAATTGTGTTACTGTTTTTTCATGTGAAAGTGTGATACATTGCATGCTTTAAAAGCATAACTCTTGTGATTGCTGCATTTTCAGCATATATCAACCCATGAATATATTTATGAGCAAGTCTTACACTTTAGGTCAGTTACTCATTGGATACATAATGTTATTTCCATTTCATTTTAAATAGTGAGCAGATGGGGTAGAATTGTTCCTTCTTATAACCAAGCGTTGGTCACGAGTCATATTATTTTATAACAATGCCAGGTGGTTAATGGTAGTTGAGTAAAAATTGACAAATTGAGAATCTGTTTAAATCGCCATTCAGAAAGACAATTTTAATAAACGTACAAAATGTTAGACAACTTCTAACCAGAGGACTGTAGGTTCAAATCTAAGGTTGCTGTTGTATTCTTGAGGTCACAGTAGAGCATTTTTCTCTCTTTTCTCCAGTAAAGCTAATGATATAAATATAAAAAACAACAGAAATAGGTAGCATTGGTATTGTTATATTAAAATAACATTACAAGTTACCTATTCAAATAGGTAACAATGTAAATTATAATTGTTACTCTTATAGGCTAGTCCTGAAAAGGCCAAAAACAATGGCTCAGTGAGGCAGGGGCTGAGCATAATAGAGCTGCCCAGTCCTGCATGAGACATGCCGGGAAGAAAAAGCCCACATTAACATCAGGGAATAACTGTAGTTCTTTGTGTGCGCGAAAAAGATGCGTGGTGGCATACTGGAGAGTAACGCTGAGAAGTGACCGTCGCCATCTTCTGTGGGTCCAAGAACATTTGAGGTGGTGGTGGAAGAGAGTGTTGGAGAGTTGTATTCAATACCTGATGCCATTTGCATTTGACAGCCAAGATAGAAGTCAAACTGTGGAGATGTTGTAATGTTATAGTTACATTGGCTGGGATTGTTAAAGGTTCGAGCCAACCAGTGAAGCAGCATTGACCGATGTGGACATGGGTGAACTTCCTTTAACGCAGTAATTGCTTTTTGGTGAGTCCTGCCTGATGCAGTCTCGAGTGAAAGTGTTTTTTTTTCAGGAAGTGCAAGTCAAACCAGAAGTGTTTTTTAAACGGGTCAGTGCAAGACTACATAGTACAAGGATGATGATGGCACGGCATGAAAGATGTTTCGATCTAGATCTTTCCGTGGCCAGTTTCTCATGACTTAAACAGTGTCTGTGGGACCATGGCTCAAATGCCATCAACAGGAGACAACTGTGACCACTAAAACTTAGCCAGTTTTCTGCAGCAGCAAAGGAAGAGGGGTGGAACATCCCACAGCAATCTGTCCGGAGGCTGATCAGGACCATGTGTTACTGAACTTTATTAATGCTTCAGGGAGACCAAACTCACACTGAAAACTAACTATTCTTTAGCAGGGCAGAGCCACACAGCGCTGGGATTAGAATGGCATGTCTAAGAAAACCACAGCTAAATTGTTTCTTCTGGCTTCTGAATATCTATAGGACCAACTTGCCAACGCCACTGAGACCTTCTAGGAGTTGGAAAGACAATCATCGCATTCCAGAATGAATAATTAAAATTGTAAGACATTAACACATTTAAACCAAAGAGAATAGGATATTCTAGGAAGCGTATTCTTATTCAATTAGGCATTTACTAGTTATTCATATATTAAGACCCACATCTTTTTTATACTAACAAATTCCAATGAAGATTACACAAATGAAAGAAACATTAAGCGTTGAATTAACATTAATAATATTGCCCATCCCTTTTTTTCAAACTTCTCTGTGACAAACTTGTTGCACCTAAGGGTGTCAAACAATTGAATATCACACCATTTGAGAACTGGAGAACCTCTTAATATACCCCGAAGGACTAGAAACATTTTTGTGTTGACTGGTAACTCCCCAAAATGCTAAATGCTGATCCTGAAAAAATATTGAAAACTAGTTTTTTTCCTATATCTGCAACAAATACAGTACTTTGGAAGTCACATTACAATATGGGCCTTGATGGAGGAAAATGGAAAAAAAATGAAGAATCCAGGAACACTTTACAATGTGCCTGTATTTGGAATACAGAATTACATATGAAGTAATAATACATCCTGTCCTGTGGAGCTAATGTGAAATGCACATTGTAGTGACATTCACTGGCTATTCATATGATTTTCTCCATGGATTAAAGTTGAACACCCACTTATTGTACAGCGGTATCACAATCTGATTCAGCAGTGTCGTACAGATCCCGTCAGGATGTTAAAAATATAGGAGGATTTTAAGCATTTTAACAGTTATGCTTCAGGGGTAATTTAATTGCAAATGACTCATCTGTCTGTGTTAATAAATAACAGATCCTTAGCATAGGTTAGTTACAATCAGGTTATTGACACTTGACTAATGCTCGTTTTAAGTTAGAGGTTGTAAATAATTTTTAAATGGAATTTGCATCTCCAGATCTAAAGCCATTTTATTCTACTGAAACCTGTCATGATATATGCAACAGACACATCACGTAAGAGGGAAAAAAAAGCAAACCCAGTGGGAAACTATAAAATATTAACAACAAAATGCTTAGTTTCCCTGGGAAACTGGAAAAAAAAACTTCAAACCTGCTGTATGCACAAGAACTTAAAAGATATTCATTCACTAGAGCACAATGAGGAGAAATCAGGGATACAGCAATAAATCCAGTTGTGTGTTTTGCATGATTTCATTTTAGTGGCTCACCTTCACCATTTTAATACCATCCGTTTGCAGTCATGCCTGTTTGCTGTTCAAAAAACATTTAATCATAGCAAAAAAGAGATTAAAAATGTGTGACCGTTTGTGTAAGATGCCACTACGACACAGGCATTGGGTGGTCACTAGGTGGCAGGAGTACCACACAATTACAGGAAGAGTAAATAAACTTTATTTTGATATAGTGCCTTTAAAAGTGGCTTCTCAAAACTGAACTGAACACCATCACTGAAGCAAATTGTATATAAATCTTAGTTCCAAACAAAAATGCTTGTTATACACACAGGTCTACAAAATGTCTTGCTTTGATGTAGTGTTCATTATATCCTCAGGTGTCCTGACACACAATATTGATAGGTGTACTGTAGCTGACTAAGTATTGTTGTATCAGTAAGAACAAAACACAAATTTGCCGAGTTGGATCTGACATTAATTTTAACCTTTGCAATTTTCCAGTATATTCCTGACTCTTGTCTTGGGTTATATGTTTTATCGTGTATTCTTTTTTTATTGTTGGTCTCATTCTGTAAAGCACTTTGAGAAACCACCTTTAAAGGTGCTATATAAAATAAAGTTTATTATTATATTATTATATTATTGCTGTTGTGAGGTCTTAAGCTATATAAGAACAGGTCTGTATACATTGTTGTGGTAATTATTACTATGGTTTTAAAAATTGAAGCCCAAAATACTTTCTCCAGTTGAACCAGCTGAACCCCCTGTAAAACTTGAACATGTCTCTGTTACCAAACACTAAGCAAGCCTGGGTCTGATTTAAACTTGAATGAGAGACCCATCCAAAAGAAATTTATAGTGTTCCAAATTATTTCCTTTGTGAACTTTTGTTCCTTTCTTTCGGATACAGATGGCACAGCAGTGTGACAGAAAGTGCCACTTCTAATATACTAAACCAAAGCTTGGCATTCCCACTTGCTCTTGTAACACCAGCACAGACCTGGGAGGGTTGAGGCCCACTCACACCGCACTGAACACGTGCAGCATCATGGGCTTGACATTTATTTGTACAGCAGGGCTCCCCTATAGGCGGGCAGGTAGCTACACTCCTTAACAGCCACTGCTAGTCCCACAGGCACACACGCAATGACAGGCGCAAGATGTGTGAGAGCCGAGGATTGCCAAGACCGTTTCACCCTCGTCCATGTTCACTGGGGGATCCTGCACTCAGATGATTTCACAGCGTTCGTATCCCGGCTATGATCCATGCTTTTACCACCAGGAGCCAAGTGGGCGCCAGAGCTTTAAGAATACTGGCAGTTTCATCAGAGGCAAAGATCGCAATGGGCTTTTGAAATTACAGATCACTTACGAATGTCACCTCTGCTATCTAAATTTAGTACACCACTAAGACATATCATGTTCAATCATCCGCGTGCACTCATAAATCAACTCTATTACATTAGCATTCTGTTTTACTTAAGGGTATAACAAGCAAGAAAACTTAAATATCTTTCAAACAGCTTTGCAATGTGTGCTTTATTTCCAGACCATTATTGAATCACAATTCATCATTTTACCATACAAGTACTCAGTCAGATAGATTTTTCTCCCTTTTTATCCTAAAAATGTATGTACATGGAATGAAAATTAATAGCAAGATCATTTTTTGTTTTTGTTTCATGCTACAATGTCTTCTAATGTACTGTATAGTTGTACTGATTTTAGCTCCAGTCTAATAAACAGACTAACTTGACTGAACCTTAAGAACAATATTTTGCTTTCTTTTCTTTTTTTTTTGCTCTCTATTTATGTGGAAATAGAAATCTGAGTTAAAAGTCTTTTTTTAAAGAAATTAAAAGTCCGTAAAAATACACTGAGAGTTTAAGAAGATGAAAAATGCATTCATACAGTATAGGACTACAGTCATGAAGTTCTTCCAGGTATAGTTATCCAAGGCATATCTACATCACACTGAACAACAGCTCATGGAAAGGGCTCCTTGGGTTCAAATAAAATGAGACATGATGTGTTCAGAATGGAAATGAGGAGTAGTCCCCTCCAGGTGAGATGATTAAATTCTTTTCCTGAGAAAAATATCCTTAATGGTTCGCACATTGTTTAGTTGAAGGTAGAAACAAAATAAGGCAGATAACAGATTGTCATATAATTTGTCTCCTGTGTGTCAAAGCCCTTCTCTTCCATTCCCACAAAGCGCAATATTTTCCAGATTAAAAAATAAAATAACTCTTAAAAAAAGTGGCCAGTGTTTTTCAGCCGGTTGCTGCCCTTCTGTTTCCAGGAGAGGTTGATGGAAAAACAAAGCGTCCTTTCAAGTTTACAGCCAGCCAGTAAGGACAGCATATTGCACAACCCTCGTTTTTATGGTATTCCCATCTGAGAAAGTGAGGGAAACCGAAAGACAGAAGAATAAATGTAGGAGTTGTACAATAAACACCCTCAGACAGAACAATCTATAAGGAGACAGTTAATCCACCAGAAATTCCTGGAAGTCTTTGGAATAGCATTAAAAAAAATGCAGAATCTTCTTTTGCTTCCAGGGCTGAGTTTCAGAGGCAGTGGGAGCAGGAAGCTCGGACCCTTGGCCCTGCCAGGGAAGAAGCTAGCACTGCCCCTTTCTTGCGCAGAATGCATAGGTATTCCGACCGTATTGTGCTCCTGCTTGCGGTTTTCCCAGCGGCTCTCACTGAGTCTTCTCCCGAGTCCACTTGATCATGGTCTCGGGCGACCTGTAGAGGAAGATCAACTTGGCGTAGAGGTCTTCCTCCAGCTCCAGCTCGCCGGTCTCGCGCACCAGGAAGATGTCCGTGCACAGCTTGAGGATGCGGTCCACGTTGGGCAGCTCCTCGAACATGATGGAGTGGGAGATCCCGCTGAAGAACTCGCGCACAAACTTCCCGATCACCAGCACCACTGAGGCATACAGGCCCATGATCCTGTTGGGAGGAAACAGGAACAGAGCTCTCTCACTGTAGACTCATGAGCTGTGTAGCTCTGAAATGAATCACTGTGAATCAAAAACCTCCTAAACACTTTAAAAGCCATCGAAAAAATAATCTGTAAAAGGATTTTAAAAAGAAACTATTTTGCCTGCCATTTTAATCCAAAGCATCTAACATTTGGGCTCACTTACATAGCTGGGGATTGACTGGAACAGCTCAATTAATTGAGCAGTTAATCAAATTGTATAACACAGTAGATAGGCCTAATTTAGAAAACTGTGTACAGTTTTGGTCACCTCTGCACAAACAAACATACTGCAGCTCTGGATTCAGTCCAGAGAATACCAAACAGATGCATTCTGTTACTCAAAGAGCTGTCCTGCAACGCCAGGCAGAAAGAATTGAACATCATTGGTCCTGAACAGAGGAGACTATGAGGGGACTTGACTCAAGTATTCACAATTCTCAAAGACATTGACAAAGTCTCTTCAATTCAAAATACTTTTTTTCGGGGAGGGGGGGGGGACAATTGAAGACAATGTCAATGTACTGGACTACTTCAGAACATAACACTGAACCATGAACCAGAAGTCACAAGTGGAAACTACTCAGAGCTGAATTTAACACTTAAAAGTGAGAACAGGAGGCACTTATTTACCTCCTTGTGGAAGGCTGTGGGAGTCTGTAACAATACTGTATACTAAGTCACGTGGTTGAAGCCAATACTCTAGCTTCCTTCAAGACACAGCTGGATGAGATCTTTGCATTAATTCACTAGTAACTACCTAACAGGTAAGATGAGCATAAATGCCCTCCTTTCTTTATAACCTTTCATCTGTTTTTCTCAAATTGAGATTATGACCGTGTGTACTGTGTATCAGTCCTTCCGGACATGACGGGGAAGCTGTGGAAAGTGGTATCTCACACAAGCAGCTGCTCCATTAGTCAAGTGAAAAACAATTCCATTGGTGGGCTCCCAAACCTAAGTACTTTGAATGGATCAAAATTTAGAATTTAGAAGCCTCGTAATGTTTAAGATGGATTTTTTCCAAAATGACATGTCTAAGGTTTAAGATTCCCACTAATGGTATGCTCTTTTTTAAGAACAACCCAAAAAAAAAATGTCCAGCTCACCCATATCCTGCAAGGAAGCCTAAGCTCGGAGGACTGACTTTATCACTGAACACAAACATTTCCAGGCCTGTCATGTTGCTGTGATCAGACTTCCAGATGCTCAGTCTGCTGGTCTGGTTTATAATCCACCACTCCTGGATCTCCTCTGTGTCGTTGCTTTTCCTCTCCAGTCTCAGGGTGATGTTTTTATATGCTTTATCTGGTAGGCATTCCAAGAGAGTTAACGCCAGACTGTGCTTGTGCAGATTGAACAGCTTTAGACTGCTGGTTCTACACACCAGGGGGCGCTAGCAGTGGTTAGGAAATGAAGTGCACGCTGGTGGCAGTGGAAGCCACAACCCCCTTTACCCCCGACATACTGCACCATAATTCATCAAGCGCATCAGGAGAGCTGGCCTTAACATTCCACTGCACCACATGAAAAATAAGACTTCCCCAGTTGTGACTAAAACCGTTCTAATCAGCATTTTTCACATAAAAGAAAAAATGTATCGGCAAACCAGATGGACTTGAACTCATTTTGATCAACTTTTTTTTAAAAAAAAAATCAAATAATAACGTGATGCATAATTCACTTTGGAACTTTTACTGGTGATATTGTTCCTGACATTACCAGGTACCGTACGTCAAACAGCATGTCAAACATTTCTAAACGTGATGGCTTGTTATGAAAATATCATTCTAGGCATACCTAGATAGAGCTGCTGTATGGGTTTCGCATTCGAATCGCTGGGAGCTCGGATAAAGCATGGGAAAACATTATCTATTAACCTGTAAAAGAGAAAACGAAATCAGAATACCCTCAGTCTATTGAACAGACCGTCAAATGGCTGAAAATCAAGCCAAATACGTATACTTACACAGCCGTCTTCCTCGTTCCATTTAATAAAGCTATAAGCTCTTGTTTCGTCGACTGGTCGAGATAGTTTATGTGCTTATCCTGTGCTGTTTCCACTTTTGCGCCCAGGCTCATATTCCTGCGTAAAATTGAATTAAAAGGTTTTGACACTATGCCAGTTTCATACACATCCGATTCTATATTCTTTCATTAAAAAAAAACAAACAGAATCACCATTTTTATGTTCCACCTGGTTTGGGAATTGCCAGTTTCAAATGTCAGATTTCTCCTCATATCTACGAAGCCCCAGGACCACATGCAGGAGAGAGAGAGAGAGGAAGAGGCGGCAGTTTTCCCCATCCTTCCCCCTTTGAGCCAGTCAGCTTTCCGCACATCACAGGCACCACGGGCCTGTACTGGAGCTTCAACAGGGGATCGATACGTTGCCAAGAGCGGTGACAGGCCCGGCCGACTACTTCCACTCGACCGTGCACCTACGCTTGGGGAATCTCAGTTACAGTCGGCTAGTGACACGACTGAGGCTCAAACCCGTGGCTCTGCCACTAAAGTAAAGTGTGCATATACTGTACAGTCAACAAGCAAGAGCAACACATGAAGTGCAAAGCAGTTCGTTTTTTTTCCCCACCATTTTTACCTGACTGCCTTCAACTAAATTTGCTTTGTCCTTTCTTAGTTATTAAGTTTACTGACGAAAGTCATTGATGGAGGCGGTCTGTTCTATTCTTGAAAGGAATCCTGTTCTCCAAACAAGGCAGAGCTAAAGCAATTCAAGTACAGGAGCAAAGTGTTCTGGTTAGTCATTAGGTCGGAGCGATGGCACTGTGGCTCAGGATTTGTGCCTGTGGCTGGAAGGTTGCTGGTTCAAATCCCATGGCTGGCAGAGGAATCCTACTCTGTTGGGCCCCTGAGCAAGGCCCTTAACCCCAACTGCTCCAGGGGTGCTGTATGAATGGCTGATCCTGCGCTCTGACCCCCAGCTTCTCTCCCTGTCTGTGTGTCTCATGGAGAGCAAGCTGGGGTATGCGAAAAGAAATTGTATAGGGCCAATAAAGTGATGTTATCTATTGTACTTAAAACCTTCAGAGCATACCTTTGTATAGTCCAGAAGACAGTAACAGGGAATGTGTTATTATTGCTCAGCATCTTGATCAGGTTGTCTCGACTGGGAGGGCTGATGGTCCACAGGGCATTAGAGCTCCCTTCAAGTTCTGCTACTGTGACATCTTCATGGGTGTACGCCTCCAAAAACTGCATGGCTCCCTAAACACATTGATTAAAAGAGCGGTGTGCTTCATGTGACACAGCAAAATCATTAGCTATTTTCTCTTACACATGAGCAGTCCTGAGACCCCCAAAAAACACCATGCTGCTTAAAAAGGAAACTCATCAACGGTCATTTTTACCACAGGTTACATTTCTTAATAGTGCTTTTAATACACTTATTATTAAATGAAACTTTAATACGTTTTCACAGGAGGGTTTGGAATGTACTTACAGCAGAAGACTCATATTCACCCAGAAGTTTATTAAATTCATCACTGGAAAGGTTTTTTAACTGATTTTGTTGGGCGCTCATAGTAAAGATAGGCTGGGGAAATAAAAAAGAAGGAAAATATTCTTTTCAAGACCCGAAAGTTTTTTCCCCGATTACGAGAAATTAGTTTATACTGGTTATTCAGCAAGCACTCCCATTGCTAGGTCACTATCACACAGAATCCACCCGCAGAGCTATATACACATCTGTCAAAATATACAGCAGGGAAAAAAACCCTGGTAAAATTTCCGGTCTACCTGGAAGCCCCCCAGAGTTATTTTGATGGAGACGTCTAGAGGCTTATTGACGACTCCGGCCACAGACTTGACGAGGGACATGAAGAGCAGCGGAAACCACACGATGCATATCAGCAGCACCACGATCATGCCTCCCATCCCGTACTTCACCACCTTCTTCTTCTTCTGCCCCCGCGGCTGGGGGTACCTCTGCAAAACACAGGTCCGCCGTGAGCAGCGCCTCCCCCCCTCGCTTCCCGTCCGCGCGCGTGACCACTACCGCCACCGCGGACCCCCCAGGACCTTCCGGGCACTGTGGATTAAGGATCACCCCGAAGCGCACTTGAAAAACTACAGCGAAAGACGACGGGGCTGACTCGTGTGCCTTCGGTTATTAGAGCCCGCCATCTCTCTGCAGCCCCCATTTCCCCTAGGAGGGCTTTAATACGATTCTCGAACTTCAGACAGTTCGATCAGCTGCCGTTAGCTTCTGCAGCAGAGTGTCTGGGGTTTCTAAAAATACCTCTGCTGGCTGTTCGTTCTGGCAATACCGCAAGAAAAATAGCAAAAAAACGAAACGGGACGTGCGTGTGGGGAAACTCATTCCACTGCATTAGTGGGCACTGACCTTCTCCGACTCCCTCCAGCACTTCAACACAAATATGTGAGCGTAGATGTCCTCCACGCAGATCCAGCTGGACAAGCTGAGGGTGGTGTCTGTCCACACCCAGTCCATCACAGCCCTGAGCTCCGTCAGGAAGGGCACGAGTCGAAACCTGAAAAACAGGTGGAAGCCAATGCGAAATCGGTCCTGCTGCAGGATACTCTCTGTAATGACTAGCGAGGCGGCAGGAAGAACGGGGCAAAGACGACCATCAAAGCGCTCATTTGGTCGCAGTGTCCAGTGAAAGTAAGAGATGGAATTTAAAAGGCAGACTATTGGTTTTAAGAAATTTTATCGTCCCTTTCTTCAAGTTGCTTAAATGAAATAAAGGAACAAGTAAAGGTTTATTCCACCCTGAAAAGAGAAGAAAAGAAACACAACGTTTCGGCTGTGGAAGAACAACGGAAGAAGGCTCCACAGCCGAGACGTTGCGTTTCCTTTCTTCTCTTTTCGGCAGGGAATAAACCTTTACCTGCTCCTTTGCAGCCTACGCACGCTGACGCGGCTGCCTACCTGAACCAAATTAAAGTTAATAAGGGAATCGTGTGTGACACGATTTGGTGCCTCACTAATCTGGAAATCGGACGCACTCACTCACCCTTGGAATAAGAAGAGGTTGACATAGTTGTAGCTCTTAGTCAGGAAGTTGCCAAGCACTCGGGTTGGATAACCACACCGGATCTGATAGGCCGATAATCCAAAATAAATGCACTTCACAAAGTACCACAGCTGGGCTACAGTGTTCTGACTGAACCGCCTGGAGGACCACAAAAGAAACGCTGTCTGCAGTTCGTTCATCTACAGAATTATTATTATTATTATTATTATTATTATTACATTAGAATGTGAATTGAAGCTGCTTTGAAAAATGTTATCAGCCACAGTACCGTCAGGCCCGTTTTGATTTTCAATATAAATATTGTTCATTTTCAAAGCCCATCCTACAGTCTTTTGAGATTCACATGAAATTCCACAGCACAGTTAAAAGTTTTAACACATTTCATGATTCTGAAGAGCACAGATATTCTGTAGTTTAGTTACAAGAAATTAAGACAATGTGATTGCATGTCATTTTGGGCAGAGCATTCTCTGGTGTTTACAAGAAGATTTGGAGCTCTGTGAAAGAATCGTCACCTCTAACTGAATCACGGATAGTGTAGGCACACCTTAAATTACTTCCTATATTAAGTATAACCCATTTCCTAGACATTTTTAAGGGGCGATTTATACAGCATGTCTTCCTTGTCAATGACATCTGTAGATACACGGTATGGGAACATATTAACCAAGATGTTAAATTCAATAAGAAGTTAAAACTGACGATGGGTACTAAGGAGCAAGCAGTTACCTAGCTAGATATTTGTCTAGGCTAATAGTTTTGGTCTGATGTTTCCACCTTTGGATTGCCATTGCCCATCACAATCATGGATTTCAATCTGTCTTGTCAAACAACACTTAATATTAGTTACACTGGATCAAAACATGTGAACCCCTGTTAAACCAAATGCAGAGAACTAACAGGTGGGAGATATTCACTTATCCGTACCTCTCTGTCACACCAGGTAGGATGAAGAACATCCAGAAGTGAATCCCAAAGACCAAGATGACTTGGAAAATCACTTTCCCCGTGACGGTCTTCCTGAGGTACAGGGCACGGTCCACCACCATGGTCCCGAACTGTATCAGCACCATCACCAGGAACGCCTCAGGAACCTGGTCCTCGGACAGGGAGGATGTGATATCTGCAGCGGCCGAATGTTTCTGTGCAGAAGAACCGCAGAAAGGATTTAATTGGACAAAGAATTAGCAGATCGGTCACTCAGTGTGTTCAGCTTCTGGTCGATACTGGGAGTGGATGCACCGCGTTCTGGTTAGGTAGAGGTATAGTGCCCTTTTTCAAAAAGAGTTTGTGTACAGGATGTTAGCTTAGATGAATCAAGGGTCAGGATCTGTATGGTTTAGACTGATCAAAAACAGTTTAAAGGCATTAAGTTAGAGGTGTGCTACAAGCCACCAGATTCGGATGACAGGATCACATGTCAGGAAGACAAGGTTATCACAGTAGATTTTAGTTTTCCTCAATGGGAAAGGGGAAAAAATGGGAAAAACCATAATGGATGTCAGAGCTGAAATGGTAGACGTGGATAGAGGCTGCTTTCTGACTGTCTGCAATGATCAAGTCACTTTCTAATGAAGTCACTGAGGAATCCCCAGGTCCAATAAAAACTGCGGAAGTGTGATTAAAATATTGTACTCTTTGAAGTGTATTTTGAAACAGAACAGATAAAGTCCAAACCTAAGGTTTATGATCTCAGGAAAGCAGATTACAAAGGAATGAGACAGGGAAGTGGTATGAGGTAAGAGATGTGGAATAATTAGATCACGGATGGCTGCGGTTTAAACTTATTCTTCAAGAAGTCTGTTTGAATTAAATTGAATTAAACGTGATTTGCACTTGCTTACGTAGAAATAAACAGACCTCTACATACCCCAAATGCCCAAAATCCAAACACGATGATTATGAAGTCAACGGTGTCGGCCAAAAACATCAACACATAGACATCCGTCACAGCGCTGTACTCAGGGTGAATCAGATTGTAGAAGAACCGGCGAATAGGGATGTAGACTTCAAGAGTCCTTCAAGAGGAGAAAAGAAGAAGAAGAAGATGAATTTTTCATTGTAATCTTTCCTTGTGTTTTTCTTGTGGAATGCTTAATTTTTTTATTTTCACCTTCTTAATTTCTAAGTAGCCGGTTGCTCATTAACTCAGCCTGGTATTGCAGTACTTGTACCGGCGGCTGTGGTGCGAGAACTGTGATTGCTCTATTCCCCCAGACACTTGGCATGACATGGAGGGGTGGCTCTGTGGCTCAGGATCTGTGCCTGTGGCTGGAAGGTTGCCGGTTCAAATCCCGTGGCTGGCAGAGGAATCCTACTCCATTGGGCCCCTGAGCAAGGCCCTTAAACCAAGCTGCTCCAGGGGTGCTGTACAATGGCTGACCCTGCACTCTGACCCTAAGCTTCTCTCCCTGTCTGTGTGTCTCATGGAGAGCAAGCTGGGGTATGTGAAAAGATGAATTCCTCATATGAGAAATTGTATATGGCCAATAAAGTGATCTCTCTTTTAGAGAACTTGCACTGACAGGAGGAGTGAACTGGTGACACTGAAATATAACAGTTGCCTGGCAGATCCCAGATTTTGCTGTTGTGTATGAACATACAGCTATGGACTTTGCAAGGTGTAGCACTTAGGAAATATCATAGTGGTGAAAAGATGTATATTGGTAAAATGTGTTATACTGTATGTTTCACTATGTGCTCCTAATAAGAGCAAATGTGAGATAAATCACCTATGAAAACTACAATAATGTTGTAAAATGAGGGTATATACTATTTGCTATTTACAGTATATACTGTACATATTTAAGGCATCAGTGTTAGCTCTTGCTAATAACAACATTGTACTTGATTAACATTTAGACCCATAACTCAAAGTGACTGCACACTCTTAAAAAAATTTGGAGGGTGCTTTTTGAAGGTGAAATTTGAACAAAGCTGCTCTTATAAAATTAATGACTATAAAAAAAAATGATATTTTGTCCTAACTAAACAGGAAGTGGATGTGCTTCTTTCTGGTACAGTTTGGGCTGTGTTACAAAGTTCACTGACTTTACTTTAACATACTATAACACTAAGAACCCATTTATTTGAAAGTATCATCCGTGAACACCCTCATCAAGAAACAAGGAACTAAATATATTTCTCTGGGCCTGAATGTCAGAAGCCATCTATTTTGCTGTCAGGCTAATTATAACAAATGTTTTTTTTAATACCTTATTTCTGTGAACAACAATAATGGTGATGGTGAATTAATGTCACACACCAGAACAGAACTGTCTCCTTTCTAAATACAGTATATCAAGACATGCAATATGTGCCTGAAGAGAGAATTGCAATAAAGAACGCACTTCTTAATTGTAAAGGCCTTTGCCATGATGAGCTGCTCCTTCAGTTTCTCAAGCATAAGCTCTTTGCGGGTCTTCTGCTGGATGCTGAGAACGCTGCTGCCTTTTCTGCTGCTATTCCTGGTGCTGGTGCTTCCTACAAGACAATTGCATGGCACATTAAAGCCCTGCCTGCAGGTAATGGACCTACCGGGCATGAATCATTGTGCTGGAGGGGAACCAAAGGCTCTTGCAGAGGCGTGTAATAATAATAATTCCTTACACTTATATAGCACTTTTCTGAACACTCCACTCAAACAGTATAGTGTCCCTGTCCCTATACTGGGGCATTAGGACCCACACAGGCCTCAGGGTGAGCGCCCCCTGCTGGCCCCACTAACACCTCTTCCAGCAGCAACCTTAGCTTTCCCAGGAGTCTCCCATCCAGGTACTAGCCAGGCTCACACCTGCTAAGCTCCAGTGGGCTACCAGTTGTGAGCTGCAGGGTGACATGGCTGCTAGCTGTATACAGTAATTAGACATACTGTAGAGGTGAACAGATGTGGTTTGACCTTTAAAAAGCAGACAACCTACGTGGACTGCCTCCAGCTCATCACATTTTTTTACTGGGGTTCGACAAACTGCTCTTCTGGAAGAGCAATGGTCTGAAATCCCCCGGCTGGTGGAGCTGTCCCTACCTCTCTTGGACCTGCCAGAGCATCGGGAGGACCTGTGGGAGATCTGGGATCCCGCGCTGGAGCTCTTCCTGCGCACTGGGGTCTGGGGCTCTGGGAAGTGCACGTGGACCGACTCCAGGGAGGCCGCCAGGTTGATGGACTTCAGGGAGCCAGCGGAGCCCCTCCGCTCGGCCGACACAGAGCCCTCGTCCTCGGAGTCGTCCCGGTGTGTGGCCTTTTCCGCCACGCCACCATCGTCCTCATCCCACAGGCCATGGCACTGTCAGGGAGACACAGGCAGCACGTCTCTCCGAGGCCTCGATCACAGCCGCAGCACATAGACATAAACACCGCTCGAATGACAAGACTCCACACAGACATATACATGTAGGGTAAGAAAAGGCCTTTTTATCGTACTGGCAGGTATCTAAAAGTTTCAGACTAACTATGGAGATCTACAGCGACAGCCTGTTGCTTGTCTTGGGACAGGGAAGGAATACACAACTGTGGTGTTTCAATCGCCTGAGGCTCAGAGTTTTCAGCCCAGCAGAGCTCTTAATACTCATTGGCTACTGAAAACGCTAGGGCATCGTCTCCCCCTAGGAGTCCCAGGCGTGTTCGGACCCTCTCTGTGGAGCGGTGGGCTTGTCCACGGCTCCCGTGGGCTGAGCGGGTTCGGTGCTTGAGATGCCTGGGAGGCGATAGTTGGAATATGAGGTCCCACAGCACTACACCCTGGCCTTTCGGGGTCAATGTCATACATCCGTGGGACACGGGTATCTCATTATCTCCGGATCACAAGATTTCTAGAACGCGTTAAACCGAGCGCATTGTCTTCTGGTTTTCTATTTCTATTTCTTAACTGCTTGAGGGCCACATGAACACCGAACATCGACGGGGGAAAAGAGCAAGAGACAGACTGCTGGAAATGCCAGAAAGGAGAGTACCTTAAGTATGGACCTGTGGAAAAAGAGAGCGAGGAGCTGGACCAAGTCGTAGTGCACATAGCCCTCCTTCTTTTCCACACCGATGATGTTTGGAGGGTGATAGGGCTTGCTCCTGTCCACTTCTACATTCTTATTGAAAGGGAAGAAGCCAAACTGGAAGAAGTACTTAATCACAATTGTCACCTGGAACAAAAAAAAGCCGACGAAAGTGCAATGTTAAAAAAAAAACACCCTGAGATTATTGGTCATTTGCTGTCTTGTATGAAAGAAAACAAACGTATCAATTTCCTTATTCATTTTCATATCATTTACCATGGACACACCAAGAATGTCATATATTTAAACATGCTGTTTATAGGTATTATAAATTACATTAATTACTGTTAATGTAACACAGCATTAATGCCTGACTACAATTTTTCATACTTATTACCAAAGCAATGCCCTGTACAGTGATGGGTGAAACTGATCCCATGGTTCTGGCTCAATCTGCCAGAGCTGGTGCGGATTCCCGAGCTGAAACACAGCCCTACCTCCGTGTAGACGATAGCCGTCATCCAGAAACGTTTGCTGGGTCTGGGAACAGAAAGCATCGCCCACAGGAAGATGAGGATGGGAAGCACTAGGGTGACCATGGAGGCTGAGATCATGTGGTTGAGGATGATGACAAAGTAGCACACCATTTCAGAGTGAGCAACCAACATGTTGTAGAGGGCATAGAGGAGCTGCAGGATCTGAGGCTGGGTCTGGTAAAACCTTTCAGAGGACTCCAGCTCTTCATCGTAAAACATCCTGGGCAGAAAAACAAGGAGCAATGACACTGAAACCCTTCAAAAGAGTTTTTGGCAGCATGTTCAGGATTAATTGATACCTTTAATTTATATAGCACATTTCATTACAATAGATCTCAAGGTGCTTCACCAAAAAGTAAAAGCTCAAAAAGAGAAATCAAGGATCTCAACAATAACTAAAAAGAAAAAGACAGGAACTTAGTATGTAGTACTGGAGTCTGATAGGCTTGTTGGTAGTGAAGGGTTTAAGGCCTCTTTTAAAGATCTGCTTGTCTGGGATGATTGGGGAGGCTTTTCTACAAGCGAGGAGCAGAGAAGGAGACGTCATGGTCACCCACAGCATGTACTGTGGTTTGGTTCTAGGGAACCTGGAGCACATTAAATTGACCTGATCTTACGGACTGGGGTGAAGTTTGGAAAGAAGGTCAGTATTGTATGGAAAGTGATGTACTGCACATGTCAAGAGCCTTTGTATACTGTACTGTATGCAATAACACATTAATTACGCAAAGTCTTACAGTGAACACTAGTGTAGCTAGACATCTGTACCTCTAACAAAATACTTCAGATCTCTTCATATAAAATTCAAAGTAAGCTGCTTTGAATAAGAGCCTCAGGCAAATACCCAACCCTTGGCAAGTCTCAGCTGTGTAGTGCGACACGTTTGCTCTCCGCTAATGAAACGTGGAGCTACCATCTCGTGCACGAGAAACACTGATGGGCCTTCTCACTCCACCATGCGGTCCTGGCGACACGGCAGGCTCACTTGTTCAGCAGCAGCTCGCTGGCGGTCAGCTCGTGGGTGAGAGAGGGCAGCAGGGCATCGACGGCGTTGTCAGACTTGCTGTCGTCGGGCGTCATGGCCATGAGGTGCTTGTCGTCGGAGCCCTCGCCGGAGCTGACGGACATCCTGTCAAAGCTGACGGCCTTGCTGTAGGAGGGCGGCACGTCCGCGTCCGCATCCGCGTCGGTGGGGTAGGTGGTGGGCGCGTCCGTGTCGGGAGAGTAGAGCTGCACCTCGCATTCCGCGGGGTACAGGTGCTCCCCCACGCCCTCCTCCCTCAGAGGGGGCTCCGCACCCCCCGGCCATTCCGACTCCTCCCCCTGCGAGCGCGCCTCCTCCCCGCCCGCCGCGGAGGCGGGCTCCTCGGGGCCGGGCTCCCCGTCCCCAGCCTCCGCCCCCGGAGCCCTGTCCGAGTCCGCCCCAGGCCCCGGGGAGCCGGGCGGGGCCGCCTCCTCCTCCTGCTCGTCCTCCACCTCCTCGATGGTGTCGGTGGTGCCCTGGCGAGAGTACAGCATGGTGCACTGTGTTGGCTCGCTACAGGGAGAGCAAAGCAAATACATACGGCTCAGGGTTCACAGGCCGATCACTGGAAGAGCACAGAAGCAACTGGGCTACTCTTACCCCCCCGGCAAGACCCTCCTAGGAGGGCTACCTCCCAGAAATATGAGCAACCCAAAGTTTAAACAAACGTTCTCTCATTCAAATAAACCACTTGGTGTGATAAGGGTGTGGCGTTTCAAGCTGTTGTGTGCTTTGTGCTTCTGTGTTTTTGCAGGACAGAAAAGCAAATCCTACAGTATGTGTCACAGCAGGTGGCAGTGTTTCATGATGAAAGGAGGCACCCGAGGAATATGGAGCCAGGGCTCATTAAAAGCGGTGGTCAAAGAAAGAATTTAAAGTTAAAAGAGCAACCACTTCATACAGCACTGTCAAAAGATGTGTGTACAGCAGCATCTTTCTTTAGGTAAGCTCTCTGTCAGTACTCCAGTTGAATATTCAGTTTTTAAATTAGGAATCGGATTGTTACTCCACAAGTTTTTCTAGAAACAAAGTTCAAATCAAATCATGTTTTAATTTTTTTAGCTGATAACAATCACGAAATACAGTAATGTTGTATTGAGGAGACATGCACAAGGGATTACACAATTTTGATACTTTGATTACAAACATACTTGGCTGACCTTTGAACATTAAGACTTTTCCTGTATAAAATGCAACATTTTTTTTCATGCTGTTTGTTTTTAAACAGTTTTAGAATAAATGCAAAGAACTGGTTTTGGTACTTGATACATACTGTATGGTACTGCCCAGTTAGTTGGAGCTAACCCTGGTGACAATTTCAATTACTCAAACACCTCACAAAATCTTTAATCTTTTTCCCCCCCAAAAAAAGGATTTATCATGAGTAAGGTACAGTACTCACAAATTCTTCCCTTTAAGCAGGTTGCTACCATTTCCAAATGAAATGCTTTTCAAATCTTTACTTACAAATTTATTGCATGTACAGTTTAGAGATTGAGGTCTTTTGCATGTTGATTTGGATCAAAAGCTAAGGATTAAAAGGTAAGTGTGGAGATGTTCACATTTATCCTGCTCAGATCACTCTAGCAAGGGGATGGATGAATTAAAAGGACCTGAGCCTTTTAGACAGGAGTAATAGACTATGGTGAAAAAATGATTGGTGACTGAAGAGCAAGTTAACTTTGTCTATATATATTTTTATGACACTTTACATGGCAGAAGCATCAAAAACCCTAACCCATTGTTTCCCAGCTCCTTCATGCAAAGCAGACAGGGGATAAAAGCAGGAAGCAGCAGAGCACTTTTCCAGAGCTTTCAACACTCAACAGGGCTGGACACAGGAGGAGGAGAAATTTATGACATGTACACTAAAACAGTGCTTGACAACAAAACACTGTCCTCTCTTTAATATTTGAGCACTTTCTCAGCAGACGAATACAGAGAGAAACAGACGTGCTTTCATCACTGTCTAATAATGAAATTCCTCAGATCACCTCTTTTAAGCACTAATCTCTGAATTACAAAAGGGAATTCTGGTCAATCTAACAAAACAGCATTGCTACACTAACTGAAGAGAATATGAAATAATAATATTTCTCTGGTAAGAATGGCAAATTAGTTTCCAGGACTTGGATGTCTGTAAAACTTTTTCAGGTAAACTGAGACGCTGCTATAAATGTCAAACAGTGGTGTTCAGCTGCAACAGTAGGCACAGCCTTTATATACATGGTATATAATTAATACGACTAATTTCCTGAGTTTTAAAAGCATGCAATGCCAACAATTAAAAAAAAGACTTTTACAGAGCAGCAAAATCCACTTGCCTTTTTGTTAGGTCTAAATATACCTACAACAGTATTGAAAAATAGGCTTTGTCACACAGGGTCTCTTCTGCAGAGATTCACTTCAAACTTTAAAGCAATCAGCTCTCAGAAGAGCATACTGTGCGGGGTGTGAACGGGCCCTGAACGCAGGCGCCCGTGTGACTCGCATCGAATGCAAGCTGACTGGCACTGGAAGTGAAGTGTTTGCATCTAAGCAGGCAAAATAAGGAAAGAGGACGTGAGCAAATAACCAGCCTGGACCATGCTTTAGATTAAGAGTGGCGTTTTCATTTCGATTTTCATCTACAACAGCTAATAGTTGTTTATGAGCAAGCTAAAATGTTATGTCATAAACAGTAGTATACAAATATTGCAAACCCCTGAACCGAAGGTGAGGGTCGAGGTAACGGGTTTGGGACAGACTATGGTCAGGATTAGAGTTTTTTATGCTAACATGCCATTACTCTACACCATATGTTCATTACTCTCACGTTTATGTCACTCTATAAATACTTGCGTGCATAAAGTGTTTATAAACGGCCTTTGCATTCCCTAATCTAAAGTATTTCCAGCTGATGTTGTGCAAATAAAGGTTTAATAGACATCCCATTAACCATCAATTTGCCCTCAACTGAGAGTCTGTAGAATTTCAATACAGCAATATGTGACAAATTAGTAAAGAGGTCAGGTCAAGGCCAAGGTAAGAATTGGAGAGAAAGCAAGAACTCCGAGATTTTCTATTAACATTCCACAGAACCTCAAAAGCTAATGAACTGAGCATTAACAGACTATCTATTAAACCTTTATTTATAGAACAGCCTAATGTATTACCAATATATACTGCATAACAAAGTTTTAGAATGCAAAGGTGTGGGTTAAGGTTCATCTTTCCCTTTCAGCCGGGAATGAACCTTAGCCTGCTCGTTTCCAGCCTGTGCTTGCAAATGCAGCTCCCTCTTTGAAAGTTTTACAATCACACAACAGCTGGCCATAACTGACTCTGCGACTTCGCCAAATCACGCATCAGGTTAGCAAGCGCGGGAAAACATGAATCAAGCCGCTAGCGAACCTGAGACTTTTCATAAACGAAGGAATCGTAGCCCATTCTAGTCTGGAAAATCTTGAAAATGCTCTTTTTTTGTGATAAGGGGGGATAAAAATGTGCAGTGAGGAATGAAGAAGGCATGCATGATTCAAGCACCTCGAGACAACGCTGGCACTGTCTGCGGATGAAGAAGACATGTCCATGCTGTACATTTTGCGCAGCTTGGGTCGAGCGCGCTCACTCGTTTTAGGAATGCTTTCTGACGGTCCGTCTAAATCGTCTAAGGTAGACTGCCTTGAAAACAGCATGGTGGCCTCTGTATAGACGCTGGCAGCACAAATGGTTATACAACACAGTTTGGTTAATAACGAGCACCATGACAAGATTACACACATCCACCTTTCTCCTGTTTCACACACGCACACAAAATGGTGCAAAACTCATCAGTTTTGCACGGCGTACTGGTATTAGTTGAGTTATGGTTGAACCCCTGCCATTTGTAGCAGAAGCCAAGTTAGAATATAGAATGCTATATCCTTTAAAATATAAATGGGAGGTATTCGAAAGTGACAGACTTTGAATATTAAGTCAAGGCTTCCAGTATTCTAAAACAATTTAACCAAAACCATGCTTTGTGTAAAGAGCATTGGGACCTACTGAAATGGAAACAGCAGGATAACATTAAAACTATCTAGATCAAGACGGGCGATACACTTTTACTTAGATAATACTTCTAAGCTTGTTTTCTGAAAGCTGAAATAGAAAACTGGGATTGTTGAAATTTATAATGGTAATTGGAATACAAGCTTCATCTGGTGTCAAAATAGCCCCCGCTCCAAAGACAGCTTCCCAACATGCACTGCAAATACACGTTAATTTCCCATTCCATGGTCGTGTGGACGAAATGTCAAAGAAAATGTGAAGAGCAGCTTATATGCCTGTCATGCTGAAAAGCAGACTCCACTCTGCCCTTCATTAAGAAACACATGGAGTTTGTTTCCTCCATTCAGGTTAAGATCTTTTTAGTTAGGCCCTACTCCTGTCACTGTAGAGTATGTATGTTTAATAAACTTCTTGCTTTAAAGCAAATGAAATGTAATTTTAATAACAGCCGTTACCCAGTGAACATCATCACCCTTACGGTATTGTTTGTTTCTGGAACATTTTATTTTGTTGTACTCAAATACATCTAGACTGGTTAAGCTGTGCTAAATTACCTTTCCCGACATTAGTTTACTCTCTCAAACCATACCTTGACAAGGTGTCACGAGAGCCGACTGAATCTAAGCTGTCCATCCTGTGAGCGCCTCGTTTCCGCTCAGCTTTATGGGAGCTGGAGCCAGAGAGGTCCTCGTCAATCCTGTCCAGACTGGACTCTCTGGAAAAATTCATGCGCATCTGCTTCTGGTAATAAACATGTATACTCTCCCGAGACGGAACATTCCCCTGTTTGAGCAAACAAAAACCTGTCACTGCGCAGCTTAAGGGCACCTTTGTGTGCTTTGAAAAGCCATTATCACAAGCTCTTGCCATACCTCTTTGAGCGTTAACATTCTCTGTTCAATTGAAAGGTATACAGAAATACAGTGGTGTGAAAAAGTGTTTGCCCCCTTCCTGATTTCTTATTTTTTTGCATGTTTGTCACACTGAAATGTTTCAGATCATCAAACAAATTGAAATATTAGACAAAGATAACACAAGTAAACACAAAATGCAGTTTTTAAATGAAGGTTTTTATTATTAAGGGGAAAAAAAAATCCAAACCTACATGGCCCTGTGTGAAAAAGTGATTGCCCCCTAAACCTAATAACTGGTTGGGCCACTGTTAGCAGCAACAACTGCAATCAAGCGTTTGCGATAACTGGCAATGAGTCTTTTACAGCACTGTGGAGGAATTTTGTCCCACCCATCTTTGCAGAATTGTTGTAATTCAGCCACATTGGAGGGTTTTTGAGCCTTAACCGCTTTTTTAAGGTCATGCCACAACATCTCAATCGGATTCAGGTCAGGACTTTGACTAGGCCACTCCAAAGTCTTCATTTTGTTTTTCTTAAGCCATTCAGAGGTGGACTTGCTGGTGTGTTTTGGATCATTGTCCTGCTGCAGAACCCAAGTGCACTTCAGCTTGAGGTCACGAACAGATGGCCGGACATTCTCCTTCAGGATTTTTTGGTAGACAGCAGAATTCATGGTTCCATTTACCACAGCAAGTCTTCCAGGTCCTGAAGCAGCAAAACAGCCCCAGACCATCACACTACCACCACCATATTTTACTGTTGGTATGATGTTCCTTTTCTGAAATGCTGTGTTACTTTTATGCCAGATGTAATGGGACACACACCTTCCAAAAAGTTCAACTTTTGTATAGTCAGTCCACAGAGTATTTTCCCAAAAGTCTTGGGGATCATCAAGATGTTTTCTGGCAAAACTGAGACGAGCCTTTATGTTCTTTTTGCTCAGCAGTGGTTTTCGTCTTGGAACTCTGCCATGCAGGCCATTTTTGCCCAGTCTCTTTCTTATGGTGGAGTCATGAACACTGACCTTAACTGAGGCAAGTGAAGCCTGCAGTTCTTTGGATGTTGTTGTGGGGTTTTTTGTGACCTCTTGGATGAGTCGTCGCTGCGCTCTTGGGGTAATTTTGGTCGGCCAGCCACTCCTGGGAAGGTTCACCACTGTTCCATGTTTTTGCCATTTGTGGATAATGGCTCTCACTGTGGTTCGCTGGAGTCCCAAAGCTTTAGAAATGCCTTTATAACCTTTTCCAGACTGATAAATCTCAATTACTCTGTTTCTCATTTGTTCCTGAATTTGTTTGGATCGCAGCATGATGTCTAGCTTTTGAGGATCTTTTGGTCTACTTCACTTTCTCAGGCAGGTCCTATTTAAGTGATTTCTTGATTGAGAACAGGTGTGGCAGTAATCAGGCCTGGGTGTGGCTAGAGAAATTGAACTCAGCTTTCCAAAGATGTGATAAACCACAGTTGATTTATGTTTTAACAGGGGGGGCAATCACTTTTTCACACAGGGCCATGTAGGCGTGGATTTTTTTTTCCCCTTAATAATAAAAACCTTCATTTAAAAACTGCATTTTGTGTTTACTTGTGTTATCTTTGTCTAATATTTCAATTTGTTTGATGATCTGAAACATTTCAGTGTGACAAACATGCAAAAAAATAAGAAATCAGGAAGAGGGCAAACACTTTTTCACACCACTGTAAATATACAGTACATAAATACAATAATGAGTCCTTATATATTTCCACACCTTATTTTCAACATGTCCTCAAACGCAACAACAGTTTTATAACAAGTGAAATTCAGCTGAAAGAAGATGCTACTGTAACCAAACACTGGTGTATTGATCAGCATGATAGCAAATGAACAGAATCCACAGAAAACGTTAGGCTAAGGACGCATTTCTAGCATCCTACGAAGTTGACATTGAGTGTTTTAGGAGGCTAGTGCACTTCAAAATACTTGCTATGATTCCATTTTCACTCGCCGGTCCAGTTACAGGGGCTATAATCAGTAACACGACAACATCCTGCAACTTTGAACATTTCCTGCAACTCCCGACTTGCCTGGATGACTGCAGTACTACAACTGACCACAGAGAGGCAGCACTCTTCACATGTGAGGGCACAGGTGTAGAAGCACTAGCCTTTTCATTAACAGATGGAGCAGGAACAGAAGATACAGTCAATCCAGATCAGTCACTTCTGATTCTGGTTTTGAAAGTCTTTCCCTTTCAAAATGACTAATTAAAGTATTACTGTGGTCAGGATGACAAATTAACTACAGTGTAGAAGAGTACCCCTTTGTACTAAATTTTCATTCAATTCATTATTCCCCTGACTCACAAGCCATATGATGACAACCACGTACTTTAATTTCCAATGCATGATACTGCAAAAGGAAGAAAGAGCACAACAAATATCGTGTACACCTGTGGAAATACTGTATTCTTCCACAGGATAATCCAATAAGCTTCGGTACACATAGCATGTACCATACAAACAAGTAAATTTGTCATGGAATGATTAGAAGACAATATCAGAAGACATGCTAGAACGAAATTTACTGCTGTGCAACACACAATTGCAGTCACCAGTAATAGGCTTTAACAGATAAGATCACTTCACACCAGTGTAACAGGAATGTTCTGTTCAGTATCAGCCTGAGACATTCAGTTTGGGTCCAGTCAAACAGTGATAGTGATGAGCATTGAAACACATTCAAGCAAAAAGTCACTGGAAGAGATTATTCTAGATAATTCTAGATAAGAGACTGCATTGTTCCGAAGCACCTTTATAATCTCGGCCAAACACGTACCTTTTTAATTTCTCTGGTGAGCATGCACCGTTCAATTCGGAGCACAGTGGAAATATCAATGTGTTCTCTGCAGATAGAGTTCAGCCACACAGTGAAACTATCCAGGAGGGCCAGGAAAAGGACCCATGTAAACTTCACAATATTAAAAATGCGCTTGATGATGTTATCTGTTGTGAAAAGAAACAGCTGTCACGAGAAGAGCAAATGACTGGCTGTAAAGAGTTCAATAGGTAAAGAGAAAATATACTGCACAGGGCATTACATCACTAAAGTCAACTTCAGTATATAATACATCAGGTGTAATTTCATTCTTGAATATCTTTGTTTACCACTGAACTTACTGGTCTGCTATGACGTTTTTAGAACTAAAGGAATAGAAGATGATCACATTAATCTCACAGGCGTAATATGTTTCTAACCTTGGCATAAATAAAGTGAAACCACTTTTTCAAGCAACCATCACAAATCATCATAAGAAATGGGTGCCAATAATGTACTCCAGCAGTTTACAACTTTTAATTCAGAAAATACGAACACGGGTGCCAAGACATTACTAAAAAGGATTGAGAAGAGATATATTCATTCATTGGTTTACAGTATGTATTTTTTCTAATATCATACAAGATTCAACATATAAAGAAGTAATGTAGAAGCTTTGATATGCCTCTTACTCAATACCATATAACTGATTTGGCAGGAAAAATCTGGTTTTGGTTGAAATTCTTTGTTACCGTGTGATGGGACTCAGCTCAGAAGAGCTCTGACAATTAATTTACATTTTTGAGAAGATAACAGTGATAATGAATTGTGGGCTTGGTGTCGTGTGAGATCCTCTCACACGTTTTCTGACGTGTTTACAATACTGTTCTGATATAAGCACAGCAAGTTCTAGACAGCACAGAATTCTGAAAACCATAACTTAGGAAACCTGACAGCTTTTAACAGGAGAAACACATTCTGAATCTCATGTGCTGTAAAGTCTAAGGAGATTCTGAGTATTTTAGGACATTTGTATTCATTTTTTAACTTAATTAGTTAAAAGTACTAAGAGAAAATGCATCATATGATCTGTAGCATGAGTTTTAGAATTATAATTTTAATATTCGATGTATTATGCAAATGTGTTGCTGTCAAAGCATTTTGTACACCCCCAAAAATCAGAATTTAATCTCAACAGTGTAAAATAAGTAACCATGACATGATAAAGACTTTGTGTCCAGTGCTTATTCAGCAAGCTGCAAACTGTAGCTAGCTGAATCATTGCAAGTTGAAGCTCTGATCTTTGATCATTTGTGAAAAAGTTCAATCATACCTGGTCCATCTGATTTCTTTCCTTCCTCCATACTTTCTGTTTCATCTTCCCTTTCTCCACATTCAATAGCAACTTGACCTTGTGAATCAATAATGGGAAAATGGCAGCACAAGACCAGGGATTAGAAATTGGCAATGCACAGAGAGGCGTACCCTCTTTCTGTACAACTGAGAACAATGGTTTGCAATACCACACCCAGCAGACTTCATCTTATTCTTTGCTGTAAGATTAACAGCCAGGATGCTTTATAAAGGTTTTGCTCTAAGGACCTGCTTAGATTTAAATGTCAGAAATTAGTCAGACAATGAGAACTGAAACACTTATATTCCCCTGTGAAACAATACTATTGTTTGATTAACTAGATTGCATCATATCTTAAAAAAAAACACTGAGCTGTATTCTGCATTGGAAAACAGGAAAGCAGCTTTGTGTTTTTGTTCATTTCCATTTAAAGACAGCTGCAGCAATTACACAATGTGACAAAGTGTAAAGCATCTCCAGGAAAGTGAGATACGGCTTATGTTGTCAATACGTATTGTTCAAATTCCACCCATCCATTTTTAAACTGTGATATCCAATACTGGGTCACAGGGGAGCCGAAGCCTATCCCAACAAGCAGCAGGTGCCTGGCAGGACACACCCTGGATGGGACCCCAGTCCATCACAGGGCACACAGACACAGACATGACCACACACTCACATCAGGGTCAGTTCTCCTAAGAAGCCAATTAATCCGCAGTCTTTGGACTATGGGTGGAAACCCATGCAAACATGGAGAGAACATGCAGACTACATGCATATTTGAACCCAGGGCCCCAGTGCTGTGAGGCAGCAATGCTAACCACCGCACCACTCTGTGACCCTTGCTTAAACTCCTCCTCCCTCCGATGCCAAACAAACCTGTTGTGAAGAATGTACAGTGACACAATGCACTGAGCATATTGTCTGCTATGACATGCATGTCCTCTGTTGCAGTTTACAGGA
Source organism: Atractosteus spatula (assembly GCF_055471065.1). Taxonomy (NCBI): domain Eukaryota; kingdom Metazoa; phylum Chordata; class Actinopteri; order Semionotiformes; family Lepisosteidae; genus Atractosteus; species Atractosteus spatula. The sequence goes on along the minus strand of NC_142711.1, from coordinate 3,826,571 downwards.
TGCACATGAGAGCCAAGCAGTGCCTGCCTCAGTGGACAAACCTCCTTTTTTGGAGGTATTATTGTGCACTTACTTGCCTCAAGGACCTACTACCCCTTTTCCACACATTGTGATATTCTAGGAACCTGCATCTTTTCTCATGACATCTCTTAAGTATCACTGGGTACAAATGAGACAAGGTTGTAGCAACGTGGAAGCCTTAATAATAAATAACTCTTAAAATGTTTGATGTTTGAGGTGAAACTGCCATAAGAGAAACTGATGATCTCTGGTTGTGGAGAAGTAACAGACTGAAACTAGAAAGGAAACAGTGCACATACTCTAGTGTAAATAGGAACGTTGCACAGAGAGCGTGCACTGCCCTACATAAGAAGAAATGTCAGTCAGACAACTGACTGCCTCTATCAAAAAGAAATTATACTATAAAATGTTCTGTGAAATTCACAGCTTTTTTTTACCAACCTTCCTTGTCGCCTCGTCTCCATTTGCCTTTACTAGTGTACCTCTTCCAAAACTTCCGTTTGTCTTTATCTCGTTCCTTCAGGGCTGTTTTGGAATCTGTAATCCAGGCGTGGTACACAAACTGAAAGACAGTAACACATCTTAATCTGCAACCTGAGCTGCCCCAGAGTTACACAATCGAAAACAGACATACAATGGCATGCAAACCAGGAATGTACCCAACAAAGCATAACACAATCCCAATAAAGACACTGAACACACTCATCTAACGACACTAAGGGCCAGGACTCAGACGCCATTTGCACCATGCAGAAGCTTGTGTTTAAATAAGGAAATACTTCAAACTGGAAAAATACTTCAGAAAAATGTGCTTTAATTACTGCATATTGCAAATAGAGTAAGTATTGTGATACAATAATATCACTTCTGTAAGGTCCAGCTTTTCTTTGCATGCTATAAACAGATACTGTATGTCTTTACATCTGAAAAGCAAAGTGCAAATGCACCATCAACAGCTGTGAAGAAAATAAGAATTATTAAGCTATGTTTCTAAACGTTAATGCTGGACCAGTGACTCATGATACTTTTCTGAAGGTGTAATAAGATCATGACGAAGCTGGTTAAAAACCATTAAAAAGTGCAGGTTACATGAAATCATGTTAGAAACTGAAGACCAACTGAAGGCTCTCAGTTTGAGTGACTGGGCAAAAGACAATGCCAACGATGCTGCCCTTTTTTTTCAGATGGGATTTTCTGTTCCACAGATGGTGATGAGCAGTTCAGGAAGATGCATGCACAGGAGACGCACAGAGAAGGATCTCCATTTACCCTTTACACTGCCAAAGTAAGCCATGTGCTCTATGACCTGACACCTGGTATTATTTACACACCATTGGCCTTGATTTCCTTTTCCCAGTTAGAGTCTGACATTCGACTCATTTGTTCACTCCTTGGGAAAAAACGTAATTGCTTTTTTAAAATCGTGAGTCTCATGTTTGAGCCCCATGACGTCACACGTCAGCAGTGTAGACATCATTCTAAAATGTGAAAGTGTATATACAGTATGCTGCTCCACATCTGTTAGTAATGTTATAGTCGAGAACTAAACTAAAATCTTCAACTTTGTGACTACTGATGCTCTCTCATTCTTTAAACTTGTTGTTCCTTCTGTGTACTTACTGTATAAAATCATTTTGATAGCTAATTGACAGCAATCCAGAATCTGGTATGTTTCAAGTTTTGAAAAACCGTTTTAACCTTAAAGTTTCAAACTAATTTCAAGCTAATTAAAATTTGCTTTCAGAAAATTCAAAACAGAGACTGAGGTGTAAAGCTGGTTGCAAATGAGGAAGCTTAACACTGTGGAGTCACAACATCTCAGGAAGATTAGCACTTTTCAAACTGGGCCAGATGAGCATCTTGTACCAAATGCTTCGCAGCTGAGAAACAGCCTTCAACATGCATCAACATTTTCAGGCATATGCCTCACAGATGGACTTCTGAGCCTGGTGAGAGGTCCAGTATAGCACACTGAAATTTCATACAATAATAGTAGCTCATTGACCTGAAGATCTATTCCTTCCACTTCATGAAAGAAGCCAGGGTATCAGTTTTAACAACATGGCTACAGTAGGTTGCTTGTTCCAGACTGACTTGTAGTGTAAAGACCCACGTTTTCCATCTTAAATTCCCTTTCCATTAGTTTCAAGTTCCTTCTTTTTGATTCATAGTTCGCAGCTGATCCTGAAGAAGTGCATAGTTTTGACTTTGTCAGCACTTTTGAGGAGCCTGAATACTTCAATCTTAGTCTTCTTATCTGTTCAAGACTAAAAAAATGAATTATTTCAGCCTGTCAGGGTAACTTATTCCTTTAGGTATTTAGATATAACCAGCAGCTGGATGTTTTCGATTCATTTAGCTATCCAGATGAGCTCTTCCGTTTTAGTTGGATTGGCACAAAAGTCTTCTGTGTCTGAAGAATTCTGTGGCTCTGTCCCATGAGCAGATACAAACACACTGGAAGTACACTGGAAGTCTACAAATCAAATTTTCAAAGTGTGTGCCACTTTCTTATGAGAACATAAAAAAGGATTTCAATAGAGGGAGGCCATTCCACCAGTCTAATTCAACAACCTAGTATGAATGGCTTAGTATGAAATTACTGTTTTTTTAAATGTTAGACATACTTATCTGTAGCAAAAGTTAAAGATTATATATATATATTAAAGATTCCATCAATAAGTTCTGGAAAAATGACAAGACTACAAACAGAACAAAGACTGAGTATTTTGCAACAGGAAAAACATTCTGTATTTAACGTCTTTGGAAATAAAAATTATGTATAACTTACAGTAAACGAACAAGTATGAGAAAAAGTTATTTTAATATGGTGCTTTGAAAAATAAAAAGTCTTCAGTTTAGCATAATCTGCAGTCAGTAGGTCACACATGTGGAATATATTCAGCAGTATAAAGGATAAATGTACTGGCCAACAAAACTATTAAATACAGAACATGCAAAAGCATGCAAATATAGCTTAGCAGGAGCTGAAGGAAAATAGGACCTTTTGAATCTTTTAGTTGGAATACCTGACTTTTTAATCCACAAGAAATTGTAATGTCAACAACGGCCGTGTCAAGGATGCCAACTTTTTGTATTACAAGTGCACTTTTGCTTGGTTGAGTTCATTTGCTCACTTCTTAAATTGTTGCTAGAAGAAGTATCAAATATTCCTTGCATCACAGTTGAACACACATACAGTATAGTACATGTACTGCAATATAAGCTTTTCAGACACAAGGGCATTAACGTAACAAAGAGAGGGGGGAAACGTGTAAAACACTGCATTTTCATTTCAGGCTCTGACATTAGTTTGTATTATTTTCAGGTAATTAGCATAAGTCAATGGAAGATATTTTCCCATTAGTATTCTGTTGGAAGTATTCTGTTCTGTTGGAAGAAATGAAAATGCAGCACACCAATCCCGTTTGACATCTTAGGGGGTGGGAGCACTTCACACAGAGACAGAGTGAAAAAAAAAAACAGACTCCAGGGAAATACCTTTGCTGCCCTGATTACATACTGAAGAATAGTTTTGGGCAGCTTAATGATAGACTTTGGCAAGGCCAAAATAGCAGAGGCAAACTTTCCAATTGCTCTCTATAAAGAGGGACAAAGTGAGGAGAGTTAGTAGAACACAGCAGGTTAGTTCACAGGGCTCCGCCAAACATAACAGAATGGTCTTTGTCAAACTGAATAACTTAAAAACGTAGATGATTTTAAGATCATAATTGGTTAGTACAGCGGTTCTCAACCTTTTGTCACCCACGGAGCGCCTTAAATACTCCTTTACCGACTGTGGACCACACAACAGCAGAAAGCATTGGTTCAGCTCTAGCCAGGACAGAAAGGCGAGATCGAGTCGATGGGGGTTTTATTTTGTTTTAGTGGTAACATATTTGCCCTCGGCAGTAGACCCTAAGGGCAGTGATTTGCAATATGTGCCGTCTCATCCAGCTGCAATGAAAACAAGCCACTTGCTCGTCCCTATTTATCAAGTGATTTTCTGCTTTCGCCGAGAAAGTCGAATAAGGTTCAAGTCGTTTGCTTTCTCAATAACTGTTATCCTCACGATATCTTTCGCTGCAGAAGGCACCAAATCATCACCAACTTTATGAGTTTTAACTATTTTTGTTTCTATTTTTCATTGTGTGATCCAGCTTAGGAAATATTTTTACCTCTACGAAGTTTCTCTAATTTTCTTTTTTTTTTAAATCACCATGATTATCAAAGTCATGTGTTTTGTTTCTCAATGGCGACGCGAATTTGCAAGTTTTAAGTTTTCGGTTGCCAAAACATAGTGGCATGAAACACATTGGGATATAGGTTCACTTGAGCCCTAATTTTATATATTCGTCGTCATACTTCCTTTTCTTCCCAGTCTTTGTTCTTTCAGAACTACTAGTGGGTTTTTCCATTTCAACATCGCCGACTTGTTCAGTGAAATCCACTTGAAAATCGGCATCGTTTTTTTCGGTTTATAGATTAGGTTTGAAACCACTCCATATTGATCAATATCGGAGTTAACTTTAAATGACAATTTTAAACTGGTTCTTACACACTGCGCTTATTATGAGAACGTAGAAATTACTCCACAGTTAGACAACTAGACATTCAATTGCGTCGATTAATTGGATTCAGTGCTAAGGATCGAGACAGGTGGGAGTAGTAGGCACCTTATTTGCAGACGCTAATTTGCAAACAACGTGCCATTTAGACGAAACTTCCTGAAAATAAGTCATCCACAGACTGGAGCTAAATTATCAGTTTTGTTATAAACTGTTTATTTCAAGTGAAGAATTTTTGCATACAACGTAGCCCGAATTTACATATAACTTGTTTTTTATTATATCACAAATATTTCTATCCACCGCGGACCACAGGTTGAGAAACACTGGATTAGTACAGTATGTTGAGTCTCACGCGTCTGCTAACACAGCAGCATAATTAGCTGATAGCAGCATTTTGTGGAATGTAATATTGCTATGTGTATCTAAAAGCTTCAACCTAAAATATAAAGGAATGAATTGTGTCATAGAAATAGACTGCACACCTCTTAAATGTAAGCAATGTTCAAAGAATATATATTATATGGCGTGTAGATTATTATTTAAAGATAAACCTGTCTAGGACTTATCTTGGAGCTGTCTATTTCCAAGCTCAATTAATAAAATGGCAATTGTAGCAGATAAATAGAAAGGTTTTAACAAGACATTTTTTTAAATCCCACATACAGTATAAAACAATTATCTCATTCTTACAAAATCAAGTTTGGTGGGTGTATTTAAGTAATCTTTGTTAATGCAGGTGAAAACTGTCAAGTACTGTAAACGAACAGCCGTAAAGATTTTACAACTAAACACAAGACATTTGAGACACGCACACCACGCGTCGCTCTTGAGCGCTCCCTGCAGGAGGGGGTGTGAATATACACGGGCCGCGGAACCCACCTGGAAAGCTGACTTCTTGTGTGGCTCCTCTTCTTTTTTGTCTTCCTCTTCCTCCTCTTCACTGTCTGTCTCAAATAAGTAATAGTCCCCGCTGCGCACCACTGAGTGACACAAGGTTGAACAGTGAAAACGAAGGCAGTGCTGTTGTGCACACAGCATTAGGCAAGCTCAGACCACAGGGATTATTTCATTTAGAACTGCACTGTAAAGAAGCAAACACCTTCATCCAGTGAGGTTTTACAGCTGTGACAAGGCACTGAAAGGGTCGATACAAGGCGACGCACTTCAAGTTCAGTAGTAAATATCGGGTGTATAGGATGATAATTAATCAAGGACTTTTATTAATTCTCTCAATGTAGCATGCATAACGTCTGACATTTTCTTATCTAAAAACAAAACTGGCGAAGTAGGAGTGACAGTCAGTTATGGCCAATCTCCACTAGGTTATACACTGTCTGATAGATATTTTGTTTCTGTTCCACCTTCCTTCTTTTTTTTTTATGCCTCAGCTGCATCCTGCTCAGCAAGAGTGACATTTAAGGGCCGTGAAAGGCGTTGGCCAAAACGATTCTCAACTACGCTTTCATTCTCCATGTTTCGACATCAAGGGAAAGGAAAGTGCCCAAGCAAGATCACAGTCACGCTTCAGAAAACAATCCTTGAAAGCAAAGCAAGATGGAGACAGGGCTAATTTAAAGGTAAAGATGCAAGGAAGTTGTAAAAGCCAGGGTTGAATACAGAAAGACGAAGTATTGTTTCAAAGCAGAGCTTGTTGTAATGGGTAATTTAGGAAGTGAGACAAGTTTGGCATAACAGATGATAATGGTAGACAGGTCAATACAACTTGTTTAGTTAGTGTTAGTGTTTTTTTCCCCTCATTGTTCACGGTCTCTGAATCTCTCAGCCAGTGTTCTGTCTACACTACAGAGACAGACCAAGCCTTCCAATAAATCACATTGCATTTCAGGTTTTAATGATCACACCATATAATAGCCTTATATCCTTGAACAGAAGAATACAGTGGGATGTTGAAGAGTAACAGAGGTCCATAAAAAGAAGAAAATTAAGTCATAACCAAAGAAATCACAATGGGAATGTTAGAAATCCTTAATGCACATCTTAAAATGATGGTTTATGTTCTAAGACAACTGGAATATAGACAGAAGCCTAAGAGGAACTGGCTGGCACTCCATTCAGGTTATAGAAGGATGTACAGCAGACCAGTGGTGCAGAAAAAGCTTTTCATAACCAACTGAATTATTTGTTTTGGATGCATTTAGGCTGCAATTCAAACGGATTCACTTAAAACATCTAGGAAGCACATAGTTTAAGTTGAGGGATTTGAATGTGCATTAAAATGTTCAGTAGGATCTAATCAGTATGATATGGACTATATGCTGAACATGAAACATGAAACATTCACCCTGTTCCACTTAGGTTTCTGCTATGGCGACATGTCCTTGACTAAATCAGAGACATATTCCACTTCCACTGTTCCTCCTCCTCGAGATTTTTTCACATGTAGCATCTTTGGTTTGTGTCCCTGTCTTTTCAGACTAACTATATTCATCGTAAAAAAAAAAAATCAGGAAAGGACTCTGTCTCTGTTTAACCAAGTATAATGGAATGTACCACATACGGTAAGAGTGATTCTTTACTGCTGGCTCTACAGTTTTCATAAAACAGGTTGGCATTTTTTACAGGCTTTTGTAATTAATAACATTTTGCTTTGATTTGTAATTGAGATCAAAAAAGAAAATGTAGGATACCGGCATTATAACTTTTTTCTTTTCCCTGGCCAGTGTCCTTTGCAAAGCCATCCTATTTAAGGTTACCTTTTTTATTAGATTTTGATCAAATATTTCTCGAAGCAAAGCCCAGCAGCCGGTGCGTCACTGTGTGTTTTCAATGACCACGGGGAAGCTGCCTTGTGTTAGGCTCAATTCCTTAAATAGGCATTGAAAAGAAATAATGCCTGTCCGGTTCCTGGGGTTCTGTAGAACCAGGGCCACGAGGACACACACATGAGCAGCGCAGTAAGAGAATCCTCAGGGTTCTAGTCAAGGATATAAGGTTTCACTTCAAGAGAGCCAACAGAGGACTGGAGCAAACCTACTGGAAGCGTGATCAACCCAAGGGCGCCACCACTGCCTTTTTAAGCCCTTGGCCTTTTCCTTGTCTGCTTCTCCTAAAATAAAATTTTAACACATTAATGTAAAGGAAAACCAAAAAGCTCTTTACAGTAGTAAAGCAGATAATAAAATAAAAGACAGCTTAACGGACACAACACAACAGCTTAACAGCTTCTTCCCGCAGGCTGTCAGGCTCCTCAATCTTCTTGCACCCACTCCAGTTCCAGAAACAGGGTTTAAATCCCTCCAGTGTGTTGTTTATATTGTACTATGTATTGCCTTGTAATTTGCACTATCTGCACTTTGCACTCTGTGTATTCTGTCTACAATGTCTATGACAGTGTCCTGTCCGTCCTGCCTGTATTTGCACCGTGGACCAGGAGGAACGATATTTCGTTCCACTGTATACTTGTATATGGCTGGAATGACAAATAAACGTGAATTTGAACTTGAACGAGCTCTCAGGCACGTATTCAAAGATCCACATGGTACTGGAAGTACGGCGTGTTGACTAGTGTGTGTCGAGCAGATCGTGGCCGTTCACGCACAGCGCCGCTCTCTAGACGGTGGTGAACTTCGTTGGAACTTCGCCAGAAAGACGGGGTCTCGAGCCGAGGGAGAGTTCTGCACTGCGTTGCCTCCTGTGATGAGGCCTTGCGCTCCTGGCCACGTCACATCTTCCCCCTCCCGCGGGGCCAGAGTTCGGGGTGTGCCTCCCTGGGCACTTTCACTCCGAAACGTGCGAAAAGAGGGGTAAACGCCAACTGAATGACGTCCGTCAACATCATGCACTTTAAACTATTCCAATACTAAACCATGTGATTGATGGCGCGAGTCAAGCGACTGTCACTTCCGATACTTCTAGTTTCTAGAACTACCGCTAGATAGCGTCCGATTGTTGATCTGGAGCACCCAGAGTCGATCCCAAGCCTGTTGTTCCAGCTCGTTTTTCGTTAGTCACTAGTGTTTCCCTCCTTCGTAGGCCCTAAAAATGTCGTAGGCCCTAGGCGCTGTGCCTACAGTGCCTCATGGGAAATCCAGCACTGCCCCCCCCCCCCTCTCCTCTGCTGCCCAGCCGACTCCAGTCTTGGACTTCCAGCCCACTGATGTGGCGGGTGCAGAGCGTTCACTGCCACTCCCTAGACAGAGGCCAAAGACTGGCTCTCTGGCCTGGGAAGACTTCTTCACCTTCTAGGTTCCAAGGGGGAGTCATCACCTTCTGTAACACACATTTATTTGCCCACTGGGCACTGTTACACCAGCTTATAATGAGATCTCTCAGACATCTGTCTGAGAACTCCAGCTGATGTCCATTTTCGTCCAAGCGATTGATGGATTGACTTGGAGATAATTGGATTCTTGTTGTGGATTAAGTATTGATGCTGCTGGAGAATCCCAGGGCAAATTGGCCTGACACCTCTAGTAATTTATTTGTGTTGGTCCAACTATGTTCAAGCAGACAGAACCCTACACAAAATGCACCACTAACATTTTACCGACTGTGAAACTGACACTGTGTTCCGGTCCAAGGACTTTGTTAAAGAGGAGCTGTTTCTATTTGAATAAGATCAACCTTCACTTCAGGTGATTCTAAAACATTCTATGTCCTACCCTGGAGGCCTCTATTTCAAATGAACTCAAGACAGTTCTTCAGGGATAAAAGCAAGAATCTGAATTTAGAGAAGATTTAGGCTCGTAAAACATTCTGCAATTTTCACGTTAAACTACAATTTACAAACTAATGTAAGCACATAACAAATTATCGTAATGTTATTGACAATACAATGTTGTTTACAATTTGCAGAGTAATCACATTTTAATGGTAGCAGTAGATTTCTGTAAAAGTACAGGGCCCTTGTTTTGGAACATTGGGAATTAATCGGAAGATTAATCTGCAATGCCTTCACCCTAAGAGTTAATAGTATGTTTCAGCTGACAAAGTGTACAAAAGCTTGGTATAAAATATAACAATATATCTGGCTAAGGTGAAATGTCTTGGGGGCGCAAGACTTGAAGGAAGTTCTAAAAACCAAAACCCATGTGGAGCAGAAGGCTACCCGAACCATTTCAAACAAGAGGTCAAATGCAGCCTAAGGGATTTCTCGGTTCTTTATTGAAATGTACCAGTAAAAGAACATTCCTGCTTTTCCAAAAGGGAAGGCCAGTAAGGAAGCAGGTTAGTCCACTACTGAGTGAATACGGCCTAATGTTTACACTTCTAGACTCCCTCAATGCCAAGCAATATGCTCTGAGCTACAAAGGACGTACCATCATCTTCCTCCTCTTCTTTCATCATGTTCTGTCCCTCCCCAGACTGCTGTGCCAGACTCAGCATCCTCTCCTTACCCTTCTTAAACTTCTGCTGACGGGTTTTAATGCGATCCATTCTGGTATTAGTAAACAAAGAGAAAGGTATGTGGAAATATGCTCATTCTGTTACCACCCTTCCCATGTTCCATGCTTTGACATGACGAGGTGTTTTTATCACTACCAGTATGACAAAACTGAAAACATGCAGTTCATCTTGTTCCAGCAATCAAAAACGTGCACTCTGTTTAAAGAGGAACTGCTACGCTCTTTTTATATTGCTGGGGTTTGAAAGAATGGGTGTAGATGAGTGCATTTCAAACCACATTGAAAGTAAAATGCACATACTAAAACCTCCAATTTATGGTACATCACAGACGCAGTGCCATGTTCTGTGATTCAGAACAAGGCAACAAAACTCCCGGTGATGTGTTGCAGCCTTATGTTACTCACAGACTTGTGAATACATTGCAGTACATTAGTCATTACAGTGACTAGTGAGCAGGAAGGGCCACATCACTTTGCAATTTGTGGGAACTCTTGGTCTCGCCCAAGGCAAGACCAGCGGTTTACAACAAAATTGAGACCATACAGTACTTTCACAATGTTCACGATTTTATGCTTAATTCGGAATTTGTCAAATTTTGCGGTACTGTCACATACAGTAATTTATTTTGTTAATGAGATTTAATAACTGGTCTGAGAAATTGGGAGTGCAGTTCCCAATTGAGCAGAAAATGTAACATCCTATGTCCTATTTTAACGTTTGCCTTCCAGCATAATCTCGTTCGGGTAGTTTTCATTAAAACTTAAATTTTTCCAGTGTTTATGTTTTTACAGGCTCTTAAACTTCAGTGTTCTTGAAAACAGCAGAATTGTAGGATTGAAAAACTGAGACAAAGCATATTAAAAACTAGGAACAAGGAAGGGTTTAGTCCATCCTGAAAAGAAAAGACACAACATTTCAGCTGTGGAGCCTTCTTGTGTAGCCACCTACAGTATGTATATTAAAAACTAGTTAAATTTATTCATTTTCAGAATCCGGTTTGGCCTTACTGTCTCTTGAGTTGGTCCATAGATTTTTTCTCCTCTTCAATCCTTGCTTTGACAGCTTTTATAATTGTGGCTTGAAAAAGTTCTGCCCCTCTGTAAGAGATAACAGTTTGTTATAAAAAACACAAAATAATTCATTCTTGGTCAAATAATGCTGCAAACAAGTTTTTCATGTTATTGGACTTTTTAAAATGATATAAGCATATTACACATTTAATTTGAAATATAAATGAATATTATAAATTAATAATTTGGGAATTCAAGGTATGCATTTGCTTAGTTTTTTTTCTTTTCAGTATTATTTGCAGTGGCCTGCATATATTGCAGTGGGAATATAGCTTTAGTATTTAGTAACAGTTCAGGTGAGGACATTGATTCTTTACAATCACAATTCATCCATTTCATTTTGCTCTTTGTCAGTAATCATCAAAGACAAAAACATGTACTTGGATTAGATAAAAAAAAATCTGAAGTACCTTGAGGCTAAGATCTGGGAAGACCTTATGTCTGCAACTACATGTAAGAAGTAGTAACTCATGAAGACCCTTCTCTGAAGCAACAGAAAGGCAAAGCATATGCTGTCCCAAATGATCCCTGCTTCATCACTGGGTAAAGCACATTTTCCACTTGAATCAGCTGTGAAAAAAGAAATAGTTAACCTAGAGGTAAATTAGAGGGCACGTTTGAAAACCTGCTAATGGACTTGAATCACAATTTTCTTCTGATCGCAAAGTCATTAATTAAAGTCCACCAGTATTTAAAAACTTTAAACAGAACTATATTCTTTTCAGGAAACAATGATCGCATGCTGTCTCAACAGAGGTTCGGTATCACAAACTCGTTTGTCCGCGATCATTTCCAAATGTTACGAATAAGAGGCACCACTTGGCCCATCCAAATGTACTGTGATGAGGCTGGCTTGCTGTCAGCCAGATTGCTGAAATTTCTGAGTCCTTCCTCTGAGGCATAGTGTCATCACAGCCTCATCACAATCATGAAGACACGGAGCAAAATACATTCAAACAGATACTTGTGTTACAGTCCTAAAGCTGTCCTTACAAATATGAGAGTTTAAACAAGTAGGGCAGAGCATACAAGACAAATTATTTACTTTAGATACTAATCTACAGTAAGAGACCGCATACAATAGATGCCACTACAGTTCATTCAAACATATGAGCACTATATGACAATAATCAACTGAAATTTACTTACGACGTGAATAGTCTTTTATCGTGCAGGCCAGACTGAATAACTGGATTAACCAGCAATTGTTTTCAACCAAGGCATTGATGTACCCGCAGGCCACTATCTGAGAAATAAGCAGAGACAAAACTTCACCAGATTGAAAATAAAATCATCATTGACTAAACTCGATTTTAATATTTTATGACACAGAAAGAGCATAAAAATGATTAAATGATTTAATGGTTAAAAATAATCAATTCCCCTGTAATTGGATGATGTACTGTACCGTCGAGGTGAAATTCCACAGAGAAAATTTATCTGTTGAGCCTTTGTTAGGTTTGAGCGCTCATTAGCTGAAACATCGCAGTTTTAATTTCTTTCTACTTTTCAGCATGGAATTGGCCTGCTCTTTTTTCCGCCTGCACGCTGAAGCTGCACTCCGCTCAAAACTAATTAGACGATTTGCATGCTGCCTTTTCTTCACTGCTATATTTTATTTTATTTAGACTAAATAAATTTATTTTATCAGTTCAAGGAAAGGACCGTTTTGGTGTACATTCACAGTAAACATCAATTTCAAATTCAATATTTAATATATACTGTATATATTACATTTGCTGAAAGTTCAAGATAACGGTACTGTTTACTGTATTTTTAAAAGCGGTGCCTCTCACTCTTAAGAGATATACTTTATAATTCTGAATACACCTGATTTCAAGAATGAAACTCTTGTCTCGATTAACAGACTCCATGCCTTCGCGTACTTTCAATTGCACTGAGCAGTGTTCTCCAGAAAGTGCTTCTGGCCTTTGTGCTGGGGTACTTACAGACAACACATTCTTCATGGTTATCACAAACACGTTGTAGGCAATGAGGAAGTCCCAGTAGTGGAGGATGCTCTTAATTGGCTTCAGCAAGAGATCGCCACCAAAGAGCAGGAAATAGAAGCAGGCGACCAGGTAGCCCATGCAAAATATGCTGATTCGAGTCGTGCCGGTGATGAAGATGATGGTGAGCACAAACCAGAAGAGATAGCTGAACATTATCACCTTCAGCATGTCCAGGTAAGACCTAGGAATCAAGAAACCCCAAGGCAAAGTCAGCTCCTCTGATAGAGACGGTGCTGTCAGCAATATGTTCAACTACTTTCAAACATTTAAGAGCAGTTGTCCTTCAGGGAAATACAATACTGTATATATGATTGTACATATGTTTTTTATGGTGGCTTATATCACTCAGAAATTGAATCCTTGGTTCAAGGCTTTCAAGAAGAAAGATCCATCAGGAATAAAGAGGGATAATTTACAGTTAGAGCGCACTAAGGACTTTAATCTTTAAGCTTCATCTTTAAGCTCTGTCTTACTGAAAGAATATAATCTATTATTTTTATTGGCTTTTAAAAAAATAGGAGATACCACATCGGTAGAGTACATTGTTAGAATGGTTTGATGAAATGGAAATGTCTAAGCTTGGCCTTGTGTTGATGGGGTGAAATGGATGGGTGTCACTGCTGTTTAAGCTCACTCATGTCAGCAGAGCCTCTCTCAATATTTAAAAGCTATTTATTGAATTATCTGAAATAAAATAGTGCACCAGCTGGAAGATATGAGTGTACAATGGATGAGATGATTGTGAAATATAGATCTTTTTTTCTATATATATATGCAGTATATGTAATTGGATATAAAACAAATGAGCAAACAAGTGCAGCTGTAGGTCTCAAAAATGCACTTCTGAAATGCTTGTGATGGATTGCATAATAAATCCCTTCCCACTCCACATATCGAAACATGTAATGTGTAAATACTCAATTATGGAGACCAGCAGGTGATGAGATTTCCCTCTGCCTTAATGCAGTGGTGACCAGAGAAGATCTGATACAGCTTACATTTAAAACAATTTACCTAAGGAAGCACTTAGAGAAGAAAATGGTGTTCAGACAGAAAGCTAATATTAACACGTTTTTCTCACTAATCCACATGGAATAAAATCTGGAAACTATGGAGAAGCGAAAAACAAATATAAAGCCACTCAAGTTCTAACTTAGATTAAAATCCATAAAATGCAAGTAAATATATATGGATCCTGCAGACGCTTATAAATAAGCACATTAATGAGAAAACCAGCAAAACATGCATGTTATTTGAATTAAGAGCTCGTTAACAGTTGAAGATTTTTGTTCCAAGATTCACTGATAATTCTGACCACCATTTTATACATACAGTAATAAACACAGTAAAATGGCACAGATGTCACATAAAACGCAGAAAGCATTTCTTCAGAGCTCTGTCCATAGTCTATTCTCACATCTCTCCACAGATTTTGTCCTTGTCCTAATGCCTTGTGGAAACGGCCTCAGATTCATTTTTCTGCCGTTTCCAGGGAACGGCAGAAATCTGAATTTTCAAAGCAACGTCATTTCTAAAAGTCACGTCAAGAAGACCTTTAAACCCGCCCTCTTCTGTTTTCAGTGATGCCGGACACTTGGAGGGAGAACGGGCAATGTCTACCATCAGTGAGGCTTAAAGAGCAGCAGGGCCAGGGGGGAAGGGGCCGTCTCGCTTCACCTGCAGTGAATGAAGTCGGGGACGGGGTTGTGCTGGCTGAAAGAGGCAGCGTCCAGGTCCCTGCAGATCTCTACGTTATCCCCAGCCATGATGCGGACTGCGGCCCTGTTCTCGTCCTCAAAGACGTGTCTTTGCAAGGAGGCACAGAGCAGCAGCATGAAGTCGTCTGGGGAACATCAAAATAGGGAGCTATCATTCTGAACCTTTTCAAGAACACTGGATTGTTTAAGAAATAGTTCAGGAATGCTTGCTATTATTTATTTATTTAAGGTTGCTAAATAACATCATAAATAATACCACAATTTGAGCAGAGAAGAACGGTGGGGGGAACTGCTTCAAGCATTGTATTTAAGAACCACAAAGGTGTTATGGGATTTTGACCCAGTGGACTCCACAACGAAACACACACATCAGAAGGCACAAGTGGGAACCCAGTGGAAGTGCTTTTCAGTGTGAGGAAAAGCAGGCACTTCGTCACATAAGCACTTGTGGAAGTACGGAACCAGCTACCCGCCATGTTGCTGGAACCCACACCCTGGCTGTTTTTAAGAAAGAACATTGTTTTAACAAAGAATGTCGTTTTTCTAATGTGCTACACGATATTATACTGTAAATTAGGTCTTAGTTTTCTCAAAAATTCCTTTGTAGCTTCTTTGATAATCTCCTGTTTTGCTTTCATGAACAAATTTTAAGTTTCATAACTATACCAGAATCTAGATCACCGACATAAATTAGAAAGTGCAGTGTTCCTAAAGTAAATCCCCATTGTAACATTATTTACAGTACATCAGCCCAGTCGGAGATTTTACCCTTCTTATTTTTATTATTCACAGGTAATAAAAATCCTTTCTATCCTTCCAACAGTTAGGAATCTAAAACAGACATTGCCTTGAGCGCCTACTCTCTGCAGTTTGAGTATGGATCCTTTTTTATGAGCATGTTTATCAAAAAAAAATATCAAGATGTCACACTTGCTCGGTGTGTGTTCTTTACTGTTGTTGCTGGTTCAAAAGTCTCTAACAAGTTCATTGACTAAAATGTACTTCAATGTACAATAACCCCAAGTATTCTCTTTCCACACAGACAGTTCTCTGGTTCTATATACCATTTCCATTACATAATACTGTAGATGTAAAACATATCAGTCTACAATAAGACTTATTGCTGTACAATTGCTCTTAAATGCATAACTTATCAGTTAGTACCAAGGCACTTTCACAAGGAAGTCATTTCTACAGGCATTCTCCATACTTACAGACAAGAAAAAGCGGATTTGGTTGTGTATGGAAATCGGGGATGTAAAGCCATTTTATAACATTGGAGTCCGTAGTGGAGCTTGGAAATCTCCAGGGGTAATCTGAGAAAGAATAAAAAGGAGGTTCAGCGCACATACAGAAGCTGATGTCCTGTACATTCACACATGCAGCATGTACTATACAGTATATGGGTACCAATCAGCCAAACACTGTGTGGGCGTGTTCTGGCCATTTCTTAACTGAGACCATTGTCACACACAGGGGTAGGACCACTGAGCTCTTGCAGTCCATGGCATTCAATTCCAGTTTCATTAATTGATCAAGGTGATCAAGATCAAGGAACCCAGACCTGACAGAGAAGGAAAGGGGCCAGATTCACTCATCTCTGCCATAGGATTGGTTATGACTAGTTTATGCACGGTACTGTAGGTTGCATGGATTGATGCAAAATCAATAACTCTTCAACTCTTGTTGACATAAAATGTTTGTGGGAAAGTGGATAAGCAGGACCGTCAGGACGTGACGTGACGTGACATGACCACACTGTACCTTTGCAAGCTGCTGGAGGAATACCAATACAGAGGAAGTACTGGAAAGTCAGCATGCAAGCCAGAAAGTAGCAGTACTTGGGCCAGATTTCTGCTATGGCTTTTCTCCGGCGTCGGTACATAACAGCGATTAAACAGAACGCATGGAGCATCGCATAGAAGTCCATTCGTTGCCCAATCACATTGATTGCCATGAGGAAGCACGTCTTAAATAAAACCAGAGAGAAAGTACATTGATTCGGTAACTCTTCCTTGATCGCGGTCAGAGGTTTTTATCTTTGGGCTCAACAGTAAAGGACGACACATGCCAAGCTCATCAAAAGTCAGATAAAATGATATTCATTTTCCTAGCTGTGCCCAGCTGATACTGTTGGACAAACAAATACAGATGGAACTCAGGGCTGTATCACCAAAAGATTAAAACATTACATTAGAGCAGAAAGGCAAATGCTACAATTTTTTTTAACATTCTACCACCATTATAGAGACAATTAATGACATGTTAATAGATTGCTTACAATCGGTTATAAGAAAAAGGCTTTCTAAAAGATTTGTTAGTATTTTTAATATACTGAGATCTCTTTATGACTAACACCAAAGAGATTATCTATTTTTAGTGTGAGTTGTTACTGCTACACAGATTTAGTATTAAACTGTGAGATTTTCCTGATCACAAAAACCCATAAAAAAGTGGATGACTTACCTCCAAACCAAATTTGTAGAAGAAGTAGTTAATGAAATATTTAGCACAGTTTAAAATTCCATCATCCAAGTGTTGTCTTGTAATATCATGAAAGATGGTCTTGGTGACAGGAGCTGTAAGATTGTTTCTTAATCTATAGTATTCCTGGTGTCGATAAATTGTCACTTCAAAAGCCAAGATTGCCAGCATCAAGAGGTTGTTCTAGATACAGTAAAAATGCAGTGTGAGAGACAATATAATCTAATTAATGCACTTGTTAATACCTGAAACTCAAATCATGTTTCAAAATACAAAAATCAGCTACACTACAACCATTACAGAAATTGGCAATGTTGTGGTTAAAGATTCGAGCTACACAATTATAACAGAATTGTGTTCATGCAATATTTTCTCATAGGCAGTGCATTTTGAAAGCAGCCATTATATACAGTTCACCAAATGCAATAGTAGTTCTTTCTGGCCCGACTCTTTTCCATTGTTTTACCCTTGTGCATTTTCAAAGTTAGCTAAAAAGCACTTCACGTACCCTGAGGTATCCCAGAAGAGGATCAGACTTCTTCAGACCAACCCAGTTTGTTGGATCAATAGAACCGTTGTAAAGAAGTGATTTACTCATTTCCTTTTTCTGTTCCTCGGTATAATTCACCGGCTGAAAAAACAGAATATTCATAATTACTTGGGTAACTATTCTAAAAATGAGTGAAATCCATTTATGATGAAATAGACATTTAATTGAGTTACAGACACATCCTACTGCTGGGGTAGGCTTCGTCTCCCCTCACGACTCTGTATTGGATAAAGTGGTTATAAAATGGATGGGTGGATAGACTCATATCTGGCAGGAAGCTTGAAACAGAAAACTACATCAGTCCCCTCCATATTGCCAGGGCCAGTGCACCAGATATCTGTTACTGTAATGATGATCCTTCAATAAAATAAAATCTTCCAATAACTTTTTTTTTCTGTTGTTGCTCCTGTATCATGTAATAATGTAATAATCACAAAAAACACACGGTTCAGTGACTAACTTCTATAATTGTGATTATTATACTTGTGATCTGAATAAATGTACAGCAATGACGTTCTTAAAAACTGAACCAGAATGATCAAGCTCTGTAGTGATATGGATCACAAAATATATGCTTAGAATCTACATCATCTGTATCAAAATTAAAACTTGTAATAACTAAATGCAAACTATATTATTTATTTATATTATATATTTATGATACATTCAAAATACATTCTCTAAAATCTATTAAACGTGTTGTAGACACTCTTTGCTGTTATTCAGAATACGTACCATTGAACAATTTTTAGAGTAGGTAGGAGGTTGAATAGATCCCAGCTGGTACAACATTTTGCAGACAATTATCACACAGGTCCACACAGTACAGATACTTGAAGCCAAGGGACGAAACTGACTATATGGAAGAGCAAAAGCCCAGCATATTAAGAAGGCGTAATTGAACAAGGAAACCTGAAACATAATGGAATAATAATGACGAAAATGTTACACAGAATGTTTGTGTGAAGTGATTTTAAACTACATGTGCAAAAAACATAAGTAAAACTACCATGCAGGACATACAGTACTGTACAGTGAGAGGGTCACCAGGCATTGACACAAAAACGTATCTGATGGTTTTTTTACCACAGAGCACACAATGCTGTGGCCCTCATGATAAATACATGTTTACCTTTAAACATTACTTTTAAATGCATATGGTGTAAATGAGAATGAAACTCCCAAAAGTGATTCTATTTCATCTGTGAGAGGCTCATGTTGTCAATGTATTTAGCAAAAATATATAGTTAAAAATAAAAATGCAAAGATAGCCTTTTGCAGGAAAACATGCAATAAACCGTCATCATTTATTACATTAACAATCTGAATTAAACATAAAGACTAAGAGCACACTTTAGCATGTGGAAAAATACTGTCAGAGCTGTTTCTCAATTAGTGACAAGTCTGCAGAAGTGTACAAAATTTTGTGGAATTTCATCCTGTGCAAAGATGTCATGAGGCTTGCGAATTGTCCACATCCCAGCCCAATGAAAACACCGCATTGTTGACTCGTCTCGTTCATCTGCAAGATGCCATGACTGACCGATGTGGAAAGCTACATGACATTTAGGACCATGAATGCTGGCCTGTTGCAGAAGTTGGCTGCACTCTGTTTTCATTTCCACCCAGCAACCTTATCTTGCCTGTGGGCCTGAGTTAGACACTCAATTGGTAATGTTAGTGATTACCTGCTGCTCTATGTATCAGCAGAGTGAGACAGGGCTAGAACATTAGGCTTCAAATCCTTAGCAAGCAGGTTCACGAGGCTGGAGCTGTACCAGATGCCATTGTTGGGATTCAAACCAGCCCAGTTAATGACAGGATAGCCCAAAAACGCCATGGCTGAATCCTTACTGCTTAACAATGACCAATGCGCACCAAATAGATACAAATAATTTGTTCCCATATTTATTAAAGCATTTAATGCATATAAATGGCAAGGTAAATGCAATTGGGTCAGTATTAACTGTATGCTGAAAAAAAGAAGAAAAAAAACACAACATTTCGACCGTGGAGCATTCTTCAGACTTCTTCAGCCACACACCTGAAGAAGGCTCCACGGCCGAAACGTTGTGTTTTCTTTCTTCTTTTTTTCAGCATGGAATAAACCTATTACTTGTTCCTTTGCAGCCTACGCATGCTGACGCAGCTCCCCACCTGAACTATTAACTGTATGTTAATACAGTATGTATGTACGAAATTAACATTTGTCTTAACATCAACTTGCATGTGTCACCAGGTGAGGAGATGGTGGCACAGGATGTTAAGTTATGATACTGCCCTGAGCCACCCTGTGAATTTCTTACGATTTTCTGATTTTAGGTTAGGTCAGTAAACCTGAGATTTTACTTAATAGAGGTTTTAAATGTAGTTTAAAGAGATGTCAATGTTTAGGAGTTTAATAATACTGAAGTACATACTGTGCATGTGAATTCCTCTGGACAGAGCTCCCATGATACTTTCAATTTTTGTTTTTTAGAAAATAAACTTTTGAAGGAGGGAATCTGTGTGATTTCCTTCTGCACGCTCCTGTGATAACAGAGTTGGGGAAGGGACCTGCCTGACGTCACCACAGCTAGCAGGAAGTCACCCATTTGAGTTTTATGGGGATTGTGGTTTCTAAGCTAATGCAGCAATTGGTCAGCGATCATAGCCAGTTTCTATACCCAGCTCCCCTCTGATTGATGGTAAAGGGGAACCACAGTCCCAATTTCTTAAACCAGTTATTAAATCTTGGTAATGAAATTAATGAAAGGGGAACTGCAGCCCCAGTTTCTCAGACCAGTTATTTAATGTCACTAACAAAACAAATTCGTTATAGGAAATGTGATGAATTCACAAGCTTGCTTGTTTACAATGTAATAGGGCTGCAACGCATCACCAGAAGATTTGTTGCCTCGTTCTGAATCACAGAATATGGAGCTGCGCACACCTGGAAATTTAATCTATTCTGTGATGTAAATTGGAGGTTTTACAAGTTACTGTCTACATTTTACTTTTTTTTGCGGCTTGAAATGCACTCATCAATGTTGATTATTTCTATGGAAAATATGGAATATGAAAATAGCATTGCAGTTCCCCTTTAATAATAGTGGAATATTAGAAGGAGGATCTGGTCATCATATGGAGCATATACTGTAGCATATCTCTATAGGCTCACTAATGTTGGTCATAAGCCTGCAGTTGAAGCATGAATGCCGTTTTTCTATATATACGCACAAGGCATCATCCTGCTTTCATAGAGTTCAAGTAAATTGTGTTCTGTGGGACCAAAGAGCACAAGAAGTAAGGCCAGATTAAGCAGGAGCTATTCTACCAATAATTAATGTTAGGCTGAGTCTGCAAAAAAGCAAAATATTTCTCAAGCAACAGAGTGAGTTACACTAAGTAGTGTTTTTTTGTGATCTGCACCACTAAACTAGGTAATATTTCCCTATATACTTGCTTTATTCTTAATCAGGTGTTGAGGAACCATGAGGTTCAATTAGATACTTATATACTGTATGTCTGTTTCACCTGTCAGAGATACAATAGCTGGGTCAGCTGATGAGCCATAAGAGGCAGAAACAGCTATACGTAGCTCCTAACGTCAGCACTACACATAAAGAAGTGAAATTAGAAGCCTGATTTTAAGGTTCTTCCCAAAAAACAAGAAACGGTCTTGATTAAAAGACCATTTCTTGATTTTGAGCTTATTAATATTCACATAACCTTGAAGTCAAAGTCACCACTTGCTCTTAAAAGTCTGAAATATGTTCTGTGTAAGATGTTTGTCTATTTTGGTAACATTATCTGTAGCCACACAATACAGAGACAGAATTCTCAGAGCATAGTTGCCAAAGGAAAAACAGAAAGGGCTGAAAGTTGCCGGTAGCACATTTTTTAGAATTTCTTCGGTACAATTTGCTTTGACTTTACAGCAGGTTTTTATTGTCTTTTCTGCCTTCTGCGAGTCACAAGTCTGTCAGGTTATGTACTCACCTCCTTGACCGTAACCCAGATGATGTATGATGACACAATTTTAATGATGTGCAGTTCTAAGAGCCACCAGATGAACAACTGCAGTTTGTGAAAGTATTCAAGAAACTTCAGGAAAAGGACGGTCAGACGATCTATCACCAAATGCCATTTATTCTTGAGATCTGAAATTCAACGGAAAAACTCCTGATATTTTACCGACAGCTTTTGTCAGGTACTGCAGAAATGTTTTGTTTTCAGTAGAAGATATTTTCTCCGGCATGTTTTATATTGAAACTTTTCAAGATAAATCCGGTGTTTCATAGCAAGATAATGCAGTAAACATGGTTTCAATTCAGCTGGAAAGTACAAAGTGATTATATCTTGGACCTCACAATCTCACATAACCCTTTGATTCAGAATTTTGTTGGGGTGCTGTGCTTTGTTTCTGCCTCCTCTTGCCAATGTGTGGATATACTTCTGAGCTTGACACTTGAACTGAAACCTACAGCCGATGCAGAGAAAATACCTATAAAAACTACTCAGTAGCTACTATCTATTGAGATATTATAACACTGCTGGAATTCATCAAAGGTCAATTATATTTACAGAATTTAAATAACCTACAGTAAGTGACCTTGTCATCACGCCACAGACCACGAAAAAAAAAATCCAACGATTGGATTCTTTTCGGACAGCATTTAATAACAAGACCTCTGACCTTTGACGCAATACGACCTACGCCAAATCGTCTTGACAGGAGAGAAGAAACACAGAGGCGGTGACGACTGGCACTTAAAATGAGCTACCGTACCTGATGTGTCCTCAGTCGTCGTCTCTGTTCCTACACTGCAGTGTCTACTCTCTCCTTTGCTGCCCTCATCTAGCAGCTCCTTCTCGTTGGGCTTTTCCCCTCCTGCTTCCTGAGACGCATCTTCCTCCTCCTCCTTCCTCGCTGGGTCGAGGCTGGAGCTCAGCATGGTGATGTCTGCCAAGCTGCCATCCTGGTGGACCAGCCTGAGAAGACAGGAGCACTGTGTCAATGGCAAGGCCTAGCCACGTGTCCCCAAACGTCACTGTAATGAATGACAAGCAGATTCATGAATCGACCTTCAGCGCTTTTCATTCTATGCCATTAAAGTGCTGCTTGAGCATAACAAACCTAAATTACAAGTGTAAGAAATGAGCTTTTTCTGCAGACTTGAAAAACTATCGTGGAGTACAGTAAATGCTTTGTTGGGTGCTCACAGTTATTTGGTTGCAGATAGTAATAGCAGTAATATAGTAATGCTTAAACTTGACATTTCCTCCTCAGAAGAGTGAAAATAGTCAGAGTTTAAGATTTGGAAGCATGAAATGACAGTATTGTATAACAAAGCAGGCATTTCATGTCTTCAGTAAACTTACTCATTCTGATGAGTGGATATTTTTTGCTTGATGCTGCTCACAGTAATTGACAAAAAGAAGAGAGATCAGAAGGAGAGCACATGTCAAGAACAATACAGTCTGCATGCAGTTACATTGCTGCTGTAAAGCTGAGACAGAAAAGGAGACAAACCTCAATTTTAAGGGGTTAGAGGTTTTCTTAAAGAGGAATAAGTATCCATTCTATACTTGAATAAAGTTACTTTTGCAGTGATTGAAAAAATTAAAACAAGCACATCAGAGATATGAACATTCTTTCTTTGTGTAAGAAATAATAGGAATAAGGTTTTTAATTATTGAATGAATTTAAAAAAATAAAATAAATCATTTTTGCAGTAGAGATCCTGCACATTCCTAAAAATGTATTTTTACGTTTGAGGGAACTCAGGGGAATAATTAAAAATAGATTTCTGTAATGGCATTTCACAACAATGAGAAAAAAATGTTTAAAGCAACCAATAAATCATTTACATTTTCTTTGCCGACTCATTTACTGAAAATTCTGCCTATATGTAATCTCACATCCTAAGCTTTTAAAAATGTGGAATGTAGGGAAATATTAATATCTTGACAGAAAAAGAAAAACTTGTGTCATTAAAGCTTAATTACTGTTCTTGGAAGGGACATTATTTTAAACAGATTAAGTGGATAACCAAGATGCATTAAAAAACCAGGAGGTAATTGTAGATAAAAAACAATGTTTAAGTTAAAAAGCAAAGAGAGGTAATTAAAAATCTAACTGCATCATGGACATGATAAGGACATGCCAATTATTGTGACTGAGCCCTTCTTTCACAATTTAAAATATTTCTGTATTTTCAATGAGGGGAATTATGTTGAATGACATGAAACAAGCTACAGCACTTATTATTAAGATTATTGTTGCTTAAGTATAAATACTAATAATGCCACTTTTAATACTAATAATATTTATGTTTAGCAAGTTTTAATATTTATATTTTTCAGTGCACAAAATCCCTTGAAGAAAAGGTTCACCTTTTCATCTAAATGGGTTGCATTTACAATAGTTACCTTTTTTAACCTATCTAAAAAGTGTGAGCTTTTAGCAATTTTACATATTTTCTATGCCCTTTCAAATCGATTAAACAGATTCAATCATTAAGACAGACTAAATTAGCATCTTTCAGAAAACGCAAACTTTCAATAAGTCCCACCCACCCGTTTCAAGGTATTAAAATGACACATCTCTACCACTGTCACTAAATTAAATCTTTTTGCATATTTATTTTGACGATTATTTTATTAATTGATTAATTGCTCTAAATAGAAAAAAACAAAGCAGAGTCAAGGTCTGTTTAAATTAAATAGCTTCAAAACGTGAATGCTTTGTCACAGTATTTTGTGTGAAACAAAAACATAAATATGGAAACTGCAAAGCCTACAAACAATAAAACTGCTAAGAATAAAATACAAAGAAGACAATAATTTAAATATTCTCTTTTTCCAAGTTGACATGATATCCAGGAAAGTCAGAAAACAGGTACCCACCTATTCATTATCAGATAAACACGACCATTGACTTTGGCATGGCTACACGATGCAACATGGAATTGGATGGCAAAGAAGAAATGAGAGACAGAAGGAAGAATAAAGAGTCATGACAAACACAGCAATGCAGAAATGACAGCATGGTTAGGTAAATTTCACTGGCAAAGCAGGATAGCGTATGAATGAACTGTCTTTATGGAAAAATGGCGCATGCATTATGCATTGGCATACTGATCTATGCACTGTATACCCTCCATTCCAAAGGAAAGAGTTATTCAAATGCATTTTACATGTGACATACAGAATACAATACCACAGGTATACAGAATATGTATTCAACAGTTCAGAGGACCTTAGCCTGGATTGAAGCAAAATATCGACAAACAGAAATGACAAAACCTGATGGCAGATTTCCATTGGGTACAACAAAGCCACCAGCCAGAGCGGGGTTAGTAATTTTGGATTGGCCTGTGGATCAAAGCTATGAATTCATCCAGTGTTTTAGTCTTCTGAAAAATAGGATGAAGAAAACTCTCCTGACATTGCCTCTGGCCTGGATTAACAGTGAAAATGAATGTGCTCTGATTGTACAGAGGACTGAAATTCCTGTCCTGAACACTCCTGGGCTATATTTTCTTTCTATCGCTCACAAATTCTGAAAATTGTTTAAGCAGTCATTAACTTTGTTCAGCCGTAGCCAGAGACTGAAATGAACCTTGTCGATTTAATGTGTTTTTGAGTTGTTGTTATTAATTTTACGGCCTTAGGGATTGTTTCATTTTAATTTGCAATTTGGTCAGCCTGGACCCCTGTCAAACAGAATTTACAGACTTTTCTCTTTAAATCTTAAAATGCTTAAGACTTTTAGATCAATCATGCGAATGCTTCACTTATGCAAAGCAGCAGTTCAAATGATGTATAAAAAGCTTGGGTACAATGAAACAAATCAAAACATCTGAGAATGCTTGAGCAGTTGAGATGGAGAACTACGCATTCCTCATACTATTTCTGTTCATTAACAATAACCCCAAAAAAGCATGATGTTGAATGGTGAAGAAGATCATGCAATCTCTCCATGAGTGTAAACTGTTAAAACTCCACGGCAAAGACGTTTCCAAATATTACTTATGCAAAACAGGGCAATAGTGAGGACTTTCAACTGGAGACTTTGGCTATGCTTACATGCAGGTCTGAAGTTCCCTGATTGATCTACTATTGTCCTACCAATGTGTTGTAGCATGTCCACATCATGCATATTCTGTAACACACAGTATAGGAAAAGCACAGCAAAATCCCTTTTTTCCACATTTACAGTACGAAACAAAATAAAAAGAAACGGACCAATAGAAAAAATCAAACCATATAGGATTACTACACTTTATCAGAAAAGATTCTCCAAACATAATGGCATTGTACTTTTTAACAAAAAGTACAGTGCCATTATTTTTTTTTAACACCAAGAAATTTAAGGCCTTAAACTGTTGAATAGCTCCAGAAGAAAAATATTTGATTAAAATGGTTTGATATGGTTTTTAAAACTCAGCAATTGGTTAAATGCTTTGCAACCCTATATTGAGAGATCTGAGTGTTTTTTTTTTATTTCTCTGAGGTTGTGTTACATAAAAGCAATATATCCTGACACAGTTTCAGTTCTGCGTTTGCTGGAGCTTTTTCATGTGTCTTCTCCCACAGTTACGTTATTCACAAGGTAATTTGCCTTTTTAGCAGAAATGGGGGAGAGGTGACAGCAGCAGAGTATTTGCTGAGCCTCTTGACTGATAACCGAGGGGTTATGGGTTTAAATTCCTGCTGTACACAGTGTTGAACCCCTGAGTAAAACACTTCACCCAACTTGGTCCGAACCAGCCAGGTCGACAGTATAAGCCCTGCTGGGGGGAAACATGCAACGGATTGGCACCCCACCCTGAGGGGCATGAGAGGCTTCTTTTAGCATGTTAGATTTTAGCTCGTAAACATAGCCGTAGTAAACACAGAGACAGAGCATGAAGAGTGCAGGTCTGCCAAAGAATCGAGAATGAGCCATGGAGTGGATTTGAAAGACGTGGACAAACATATGGATAATAAGTTACAGAGTTAAAAATCCCACAAAGCCTTTTCAATTTGATATATGCATTGCTTATTCAGCGCAATAACAAACTGTCTTCTGATCTGTAATCCTTTCGGATTGTAAAAATTCACTTAAGGTTCTAAATCCCGGCAACTGAAAAAAGGCAGGAATCCTGAAACATTTGAGTTCTTATTCCTTCATCAGATAAAACTGCTACCCGTTTAGCTACATTCTGTAAAAGCTATTTCTTCAAGCTTCCCACCTGTTAAAGGCTGAATAAGAACTGAACTGTGGTGTGTTCATCTCTCACCTGTACACAGTGCAGTCCTGCTTCGCAGCCACAGCCTTCAGGTCAGTCAGCTGCAGGAAGCGCTCGTGAAAATAGTGCAAGTGCAGAATGCACACTAGCAGGAAGCAGGTGGGGATAAATATTCTTGTGAACAGGGCCGACACAGTGAACTGCTCAAGTCCCAGGTCTTCCAGTCTGTGAAGTAAAACAGGAAAGAGAATCCACATCCTCTGAATGCCAACAGCACACCACAGTGCAGGACATGCTGTGTGGGTTTTTTGACGTACTGTACCTTCCCAGGTAATAACTGTGATTTAAATACATTTTTGTCTACGCAGACTGCTGATTCTTTTGATGGTTGCTGTTGCTTAATCACTTTGACTGAATTAAGTCAAATGTTTCCTGTTAAAATTTTACACCAAACTCTACATCAGGGGTTTGTATCTTTTTTTTTTAAGAATGTGGCTACATCTGAGTACAAACCTAGGTAGGAAAACAAACGACAGCAACCTTCTGTTTTTTCATTGTATGGATTTAGACATGTTTGTTGGCGAATTTAAGAAAAACAAGAAACAAAAAATCTTAGAGAAAGGCAAAGTGGTTGTCAGTACTATTTGATTGACAAGTCGGATGCAAAACAACTTATATTTTTCTTTCTTTTTTCAATCTTTCCTAACTAGTTCTTCATTGGACACCGTCTCTGGCACAGATTCCCCGATGAGTCAGATACAGTACGTGCCCATACCCACGTGCCCAATATTTGGAATTCCCTCAGTGCAGTGTGAGGGCCCGTCGATGAGTAGCTGCACTGTCGTACTCACTTTTCTTTATTCAGTCCAGTCATATTTGACCAGACACGGAGGGATGAGTCAAACTGAAAGGTGTAAACAAGGACGAGGACCAGCATGGTATAAACCACAACTGACATCCAGAAATACTTCAGAATTCTCCGCCACCAGTCATAATGCACCTGGAAGAAAGAATGTTTTTTTTTTTTTAAATATCAAAAGTTTAAAAAATTGAATATTTTTCTACGTCCTGTGTTGTGTACGAACGTGAGTTAAGTGATCTCAATGTTTCCAGGCAAATATTAAGCCTTTTGGACCTTTAGAGCAGGGGATTTTAATCTCCTCTGATTTGTTGGTTTTTCTTCCTCCTGAAATATCTAACGGGCCCTTTAATTCAAATAATGATGTAGCCAGACTGCAACTACATCTTTCAAAACAGTTAAGAAACATTACAGATTTAGCAAGCAAAGGTGTCATCTAGTGGACACAGAATGCAAACAGACAGAAGGTTTCTGGACAGTAACCAAAAGCCCCTGGTGTATAGAATGGCTGTTTTGTTCTACCCTTGAACCCACTGGAGACAGCTGCTACGCGGCAGTGACATGAGAGATTCTGTTAAAATCAATAATCTCATAAAATAATTCACAGCATGAGTGAGTGTTGCATAACTGTACTAATTAGGACAGGCACAATTACAGAAACATGCATATTGATGTACTGTAACTGCACTATAACTTGTGTTGTAACTAATGTAACACTGTGCTGTGCTGTGTCACAATTATACACAACACAAACCCTAAAGATGAGGTTTTTCTGTCAGTAGGTGACTGAAAACATCTGAAAACCAAAACACTTGATCCCGTGCAGGAGCTGCAGTACTACAGCATTGCAGGAACCCCTGATACTACATGCAGTACCCTCTGCAAAACAAAGCACTTATCCCTTACAGTAATCCCATCAGTGGTCTGGAGAACAGGACCTTTTAATTTAACTATGTGTCAATGGAAAGAATATTAAATTAAACTCAATTCAATGCTTTTCATTTTCTTATCCGTGCATTGAGTTTTTAATGATGGAAATGAAGTCTCTAAACAGATAATAAGACATAGACCCCTGGCACTGGGCTGGTGATGGGGCATGCACTGCAACCTTGCTCCTCTACACTGCATAACCATTCTAAAGGCACATACAGTAATACAGTAGATCACTGTTTGAAGCACACATTGGCTTAAACCACTGTACTGTGACAGTAAAGTCTGAGGACTGATTCTGTGGCAGGCCAATGACTCTCAGAAGTACGGTTCAGGGCCATTATCTGCTACTGTACATCTGCCTAGACGTGTGCAGGGAAAGATCTCACCTGATACAGTGCAACACAGAAGAGAAAGAGCATCATGTAGATGATCTTGTACATGACAATTTTTCCCTCAAAGCTGACGAAGAAGAACATGCCTCCGCAGATGTAGATCCAGTACTTCACAAACATGCCCATCACCATGTTGCCTAGAACCTGCATTATTTCTTTGTTGCCACCGTTTTCCTCATCTTCCTCCTCCTCTATAAAAAAAATCAGAGGTGTTTCACAGCCCTGCAATGAACTGCTCGATTGGGTTAAACTAACAGAATCTACATTCAAGGGACCAAAGCCTCAGTGAAAAACAACAGAAAACAAAATACGGCAAAAACTGTCAGATTCCATGAATCTACAGTTACAGCTTCTACTTATTTTGACTATTGTTTGTTAAAATGTGGAACACACTATGTTAGGTGGATACTTTTCTATAGACCTACCAGGGTATAGGGGTACATGCATACAAATACAAATTCATAAAGTCCATATGGAGCCTGAACAAACACAAGGACTGATTTCCACCCCCTCAGCTCCACCGCATGAACACTAGCACTGCAATCTCTGGGCCACATCTGGAACATCTGCAATACTATAGTGACCCTAAATGATGAGCAGAAAGGCATGGCAGCCAGGAGAATAGCCAATGTATTTTGCACAACTTTTCAATGAGTACAGTATTCCTTAGTTTTGCTCATCTGCAATACTGTGGAATATTCTCATCCACCCTCAGAACAAAAGAAGGGTCACATCGCTTAATTAGTCCGCTCCAGTGTTGAGGTCCTGCTTGCAGCCACTTTGTGGTGTGTGTCTCACTTCCTTCCTTACCAGTCTTCTGACTGTCCACTCTGACATCAGTTAACACAGCTTCTTCTTGCAGCTTCTCCTGCTTCTCCATCAGATGCTGACGCAACAGCAGCCAAAAGCTCAGCAAACACAGAATCTGCCGATACAGCATTAGTTTACTGAAATCAGCTCCACGATCAGGCATCTAACTTGCCCTTAGGAAATGCTGTGGACCCCCTGCAGATATGAGTGCCCTGGGTTTTGTCTGCAACATGGACATTGAACACTGGGGAGACCGCAGCTCTCATTTTTAACTCTATAACTTACTATCCATATGTTTATCCACATCTTTCAAATCCACCTCACGGCTTCATTTGTAGAAACTGGAGTTAAGTTGCAGTCTCAGTCGTGTTGTACTTTAGTCACATATTCTATTGGAGTGGACATCAGCAGTGTCGTTCTATAGTGTCTTAATCTGTCAATGCTCAAGTTAGAAAGGGATCGCTGAGTTTTCTCAGTACTAAACCTGATGTGTAATGTGCACACAGGTATTATGCTGTGGGCTGAAATGCAGACACAGAGCCTTAGTCTAAAAGGTCTGACTCCACAATTGCACACAATATGAGAAACGGTTCATTTCAAAGAAATGAGTGAACTGAAGCCACATATACAGTACATACATTTCTCATAGGTACTGTATGAGCTATAACATATACTGTATACGATAAAAGTGCAAAATAATAACACTGTTTGTTGGGTTCATAGAGGGAGGCTACGCTAAGGGCAGGGGGATAAACTGTGAAGAAGCTTCCCAAGGTGTCTTAAACAGTGCTTAGAAATGTGAAAAAAGGCCATAGGACATAAGCTTTGTGAGAACTTAAAAATGATCACAATATTTGTAAAAAACATATGAGATATCATGGTGCCATGTGACTTCCTTTGTGCTGTGTTTGGCAGTTTTATTTGGATCCGCATTGTGTGAATTCCCTGAGATTTGGAAACATTGATATAAAGATTGCTGTGGTGGATAGGTGCAGGTGATATTTCAAAGTAGAAGTAAAGTGCTAGTGAAGAGTAGGACAGAGTGACAGACACAACAGTGTGATGGGAAGCACAGTATCCCCCCATCTTCCACAGAACGAAAGATGTGGAAATATTCTTACATGCTATTAGGAACAAGAAGAAAGAAGTCAATGTAGGTGACACACACTAATGAAGGTCTAGCAGTAGTATTTGCGCACTCAGGAATAAACAATGACCCTTACAGCTATAACATCCACTTTAAATAAAAAAGACGCACTGCCGTACATCTTGACAGGGACGTACATTACCTTCGTTCCCAGTTCCTGAAAGGGTACTCCTTTCTTTAGGAAGAGTCCAGAAACCGGCTCGATGGGCTTAATGCTCCAGATGTACTGCAGAATCAGCAGCAGGTTCCCGTAGAAGACCATGAACGGAGAGGTCAGCATGGCGTATTTCCTCCTGTCGCGGACCATCCAGAGGGTGCAGGACCAGATCAGGAAGACAAAGGTGAGCCAGCTGACGTAGGTGATGCTCCACGCCTGCAGACACAAGGGCAACGCTGGCTCAAAAACATTAGCCTGCAAAGCTAGACTCACGATGCTGAAATCAACCACATACTGTATTAACTAAGAATTTGTCAGCCGGGGGACAGGCTTTAATTTCTTTCAATCCCGACTTGATATAAGGTGGAGCGGTGGCACTGCGGCTCCCACAGCCAGTAGAGAAATCCTACTGCATTGGGCCCCCGAGCAAGGCCCTTATCCCTAGCTGCTCCAGGGGCGCCGTATAAATGGCTGACCCTGCGCTCTGACCCCCAGCTTCTCTCCCTGTCTGTGTGTCTCATGGAGAGCAAGCTGGGGTATGCGAAAAGACAAATTCCTAATGCAATTAATTGTATACGGCCAATAAAGTGATCTTATTCAATCAAATAAAAAACAAAAAAGATTATTGCATGTAAGATGCAAAAGAGCAAATGCACATCACAGTACAAATATGCTGAATTTTGAATAATCTCCTGGGTTCCTGGAAAGTGGATGGGGTGGGTCAGGGGTTTTTGGTCCTAAGGGGCCTAAGACCAGCGCTTTAGAACCAATGTTTAAAAACATCCGAAAAACATATTTAAAACAGAAATGACCACATACACACTTCCAAATAAAGAAACATACAAATCAAAGAAAAGAACAGAAACCGGAATCTCATTCTGTAAAACTCTCCTGCCTGCATCTGCATGTTCTAATTACCCTATTTTTACAAGACCATTGAATATGTAGAAAGCAGGAATGCATCATGAAGATAACATTTTCAACCAACTTAAATACTGACGACGCTTGCTGAGTAGAAACTGTAGAAAACACAGAGCCTTCTAAATTTCAGCCCTTGTCTTGAACAGATCTTGCAGTTCTCTGTTTCTTCACGCAGAAGCTTGTGCAGTAACAGTTCTACCTAAAATGTATCCCTTGAATGGCTTTTTACTTACCATCATAGCTATTAAAGCACAGATGTAGCTTTGCTTCATGATAAACCTGAAGATTGTTACCAAAGCATTAACTTTTGGGTTCTCAATTTCCTCTGACATCTCATCAGCATCTTCATAAACTTCAGAGACACTATCTTCTTTTTTCTCTGTAGAGCAAAACAAAGCCAGTTCACATGCAAGGGAATAGTCACAAATTAGATTAATACAGCAGTCGTGATAAAAGGCAACCTTGGTTTTACCATTGTGTTCTAAGGTCCTGAAAAATCTTTTGTTCCTATTAGTCTTGTACTTTCCATAGTCTTTCATGCAGTGTTTTGTAAAAAAATAAATTGGGATGTATCCCACCTGGTTCATCATCTACTTGGTCAATTTTGTATTGTGGCGTGGAGTACGTGTCTAGTTGTCTTGGCCCATTCTCAATAGCCAAAGGAGTTGATATGTTGTGGTAATCAATAGGTGTTCCATTTGCTGTAACTAAGGGTACCTGTGGAACAATTTGAAATATTACTTTATTTTTCAGAAGAGGTTATAAGCAATACATGAAAATATGTGCATTGATTTTTAAAAGCTTAACAAAACATTAAGTAAAAATATAATATTACCTTTTAAAGTAAATAAGAAGTTAGAGGAAAATAATTTCAGTCATCAGTTACATTGTGTGTTGTTACTCTGTGAAGTACCTTTTAAAACAATCTCCACTGGCTACTTATTACTCTATTAAAGTTATGTTTTATACAAGTAGCATGGAACTGTAATGGGTTACTTTTTAAAAGTAACTTTTCTGAAAACTGTTTTTATGTCATACATTGACCACAGCACATTCTGTAGAGTAACAGCACCACACTTTTTAAACAAATAATCAAATTAATGGGAGAGCATGTGACACAAAGCATTTTCTATGTATCAAAACACTGACAGACAGATAGAAGAAAATCTGTATTTAAAAGATTGTTCTTTCTGAAAGAAAATAAAAATAACTGATGGCATGGTTAAGGACAGTCCTGGGGATTTAAAATCGCATTGTGCTCCACAGATTTTTTTTTGTGCCTAGTGCAAAATATCTTACTCTTGCCAAAGACAAGGCTAAGGGATTAGATACTAACATCAGATGTGCTGTATCCATCCTGAGTGGAAAGAAGCTGTAAAACAGCAAACAGTGCAAGGCAGGTTATTGATGCGCTCAGACATTCAAAGGCATTAACACTTTTGTTATCTTCTTCTAAGCATGAACATGGCAGCCAAGCAGTACTTTGTACATAGCACACTGTATCTCATTCAGCCACACTACAAGAATAAAAAGACTGAAGTGTTCTGAGCAAGCCAGAAGAAGATATGGATGCAATATCCTTATGTTACTCGTCTTGTAGTTACATCCTACATCCAAGCTACATACAGCAGCACACAAATCCATTTGGACAGTGTTGTTAGAAGCAGAACTGTTTGGGATTCATCCGATCATCAGCACTGGGAAGAGAACTTGGTGTGGGCAGTGAGCTAAAAACTCCAGTGTCTTTCTTCTGCATAGTATTGCGACAGATTTTGGCATCTTGGTTTTCACCCTTGTTTTTGATCTTGTTAGTGTTTTTTAATTGCTCACTAACATCCCTTTTCTTTCAGGTTTTTTTTCATTTCTCATGTCAAATATTTTATCATAATCAGAGAACTGTTTGGGGACAGTTAAACACTTTTTCT
Organism: Atractosteus spatula; assembly: GCF_055471065.1. Lineage (NCBI taxonomy): Eukaryota > Metazoa > Chordata > Actinopteri > Semionotiformes > Lepisosteidae > Atractosteus > Atractosteus spatula. Next base: position 3,792,416 of record NC_142711.1, on the reverse strand, counting down.
GTGACATTTCACAGACTTCTTCCTTGATCTTCCACATCTGTTATTAGTTACAGAGGTTCTGCTTTTCTGATTGTCAGTATTAACAAAATCCCATTTTCTTCAATGTTTGATAGTTAAGTATTTAGCTGGTTTTCAATCATGACAATCATCAATAATTAGCTAAATCAATTAGTCTTAAAATGAAATACATCACTGCCCAAATTTGTTTAAGTATGGAATTCCTTCTTATCCTCTTTTCCTTTTAATGTATCTTAGATAACATTTCATCTTCTCACAAACTCTATATAAGCTGAAACTCAATATAAGTTTCTCTGTGCATTTTCATTTTTTTTGCCTGTGACTGTAAATACAGTATATCAATAATTTGTTTGTTGAGGGCTCTGAACTCACTATTTAACATCTGAAACTGTGAGACAGAAAATTGTTTTAAAATGGTGTTTAATGCTGCTCTTAGAAGAAACAAGCATTATACTTGTAAACAAATAAACATGTACTGTAGACTGATCAAGACCTAATGCTCAACTCATGTTTTAATGTCATTAAATTTAGGGACAACTTTCAAATTATAAATATGTAGGTGAATGCCACTCAGAAACCGGACAGTCAATAGAAATGTTGACCTTGCACGAAGTTCTCTTAATTTCCTAATTTACTTTTAAATCATGTAGTAATACAGCTGTCTTTTAGTGCTGCGGATCTGTCTGCTTACTTTGCCAGTTTAGATCAACAGAGGTTGAAGACCACAGTAGGACTGGAGTTATTTAATCAAACACTATCCACCTTGTTGCACCACTTAGATGATGTCAATCTTGTTAATCTAACCAGACGGGGTGATACGGAAGGGTCTGACTCCTTCGTGAACATGTCCTTACACTCCTACACATCATTTCTGTTCTAAGCTCTCTGGCTGTTTTCATTTTCGCAGAACGAGACTTCTGATCCTGGGGGAGCGTTCAGTTCTGTTGATCCAAGGCTGAGGAATGATCTCCCAACACAGACAGCATTACTGTAGATCTTGCAAGTCAGTCCAGCGCTTTCAAATCCTTTCTTAAAACTTTATTCCACATAAGCTTTTCATTTACAGTAATTTAATGTATTGTTCTTCATATGCATGTCATAAGTAGGCAGCCGCGTCAGCACGTGCAAAGGAGCAGGCAAAGGTTTACTCCATGCTGAAAAGAGAAGACAAGAAACACAACGTTTCGGCTTCTTAACATGTGAAGAAGGCTCCACAGCAGAAACGTTGTGTTTCTTTTCTTCTCTTTTCGGCATACATGTCGCCTTTTGTCCTTTCCTCGTTTTGTAGAGTGAATTGATATAATGTGTCATGAAAGGTGCTACATAAATATAAAGATGATAAATGCATGTTAGGAAACCCCATTAACAATTTATTGATACCATTTTTGTGAATTCCTAAGTGTCGGCCAGAGATGTCAAGTTCTGTGTTTTAGTAACATTTCAATAAGCACATATGCTGATTTGGAAAAGAGCACTCGCTCCCTACATTTCTCTCCTCTGTGTTACAGTGCGCGTTTCGCCATATCTGTCGCTTCTTCTCCGCTGTCTCATTGCACGTGATCTCCTTTTCGTCCTCCTCAGTCTGATTCTTTTCTTCTTCATCATCGTCGTAGTACATCTGCAGTAGGAGAAACACACGGACAAAAACACTTGGGGTGGGGGGGGGTAGGAGGATATCTCCAGCACGATCTTGCCTCTCCTTTTCAACAGTGATTTACACTTACACAAGACTACTTGAAAAAATTCTTCGTTAAGATTTCCTTTGAACTCCTTAAGAAAGAAAACCAGGCCAGATCCTGTTAGTGAACATGCTAGTGGATTCACAGACCTTGATCAGCACTAATCTTGCTCTGTCGTATGTCAGTTCACGTAAACAACGCTAGGTGTTTGGGTATAATCATGGTTATCTCGGAGAACCAGACCCTGCTGTCTTTAATAAGCAATAAATCATTCGAGTAGTTGTTAGGCCTCTAGACCTATTAACAGCAGGATATATGGATTTTCAATTGGAACAAAGCAAACACGCAGTAGATAACGATTTCTTAGACCATCAAACCCCTTTTATTGAAAGCTATGTCTGTATGTTGCAAATTATATTGCTTGCCTTGATTTGCATCAGACCTTTCACGTCAACAACTCTATGAATGCATTACTTGGATTTAATACGTTCCTTACTTAATTATTGTATGTTTGCCTGTTTTGTCATTTCTGGACCAGTATTGTTGTAGCAAAGTTATATAAACTGAACGTTTGTACTGTATAATGAGGGGTGAGTGAATATAGTAATTATTTTTCATTAGTTACTGAACGAGATAACATAATGTTCTTTTCAACAGACCAGAGACCAACCTAAGATACAATAATTGCAACTGTTATATTTCTAAATAATTATGGTTAATAATACTAAAACGCATCACTAACTCAGTTTTACTAAATTGTTCACAGAAGACACAATATCTGTTTCTAAGGAAGGTATCCCATTGTATAATATCGACCAAAAACACAAAGCACTACAAATACTGTGAATAATACTACAGTATGTAATGGTTGTGTATAAGGTTTTGATAATTTTTTGGTATGTGTACGTATAGCCCACTTGATGTACTGTACATTTAAATTAAATCTGGCCTGTATAGGAAATGAGTTTTGACACCTCTGCTGTAATCTGTCTTCACCAATGATGAAGCACCTTGAAGCTATATTCTATTTGTATTGTATATGTATCGCAAAGCAGAGGGGTAGAGGGGGTTAATTTTGTCGCCGATGAAAAGGAAAACTGCAATTTTAACATTGTTTTATGAAAACAATTCATACATCAGTATCAATTTCCTTAGACAGTTCTATTTGTAATAGCATAAAATACATCAATAAAGATATCCAAAGTTGATACGTTAATTCCCTACACATGAGAGTGATTCGTGTTAACTCAAATATTGATATGCTATTAGTTTTGTAGCATTAAAATATTGAACAGTGAACAATAATTGAAAAATAAATCATTCCTTTTCCTATGAGTCCATGAGAGGGTGAGAGGGCTGGCTTAGTGGGGTGTGACAGGGGCTTTTCCAACCTGAATTAAATACCTCTTTCTTTGGAGAGGGCGTTATGTTTCTGAATGGATCAATGAAACGGTACTGAAACACGAAATGTCAGCTCATTTCGTTTCTTCCTGCTTGCAGATTTATACAATAATCCTGTTTTTAATACGGCTTTGTTTTAAAAGCAGGAGAAAAACAACCTGCTGCAATCCATCATGTTTAGCGTGTAATTGCCAACTGGTTTATAGGGGATAATCGATTATCCCATAAAGTTAGGAACTGGAACCTGTTATTTTACCGGAATGAAATGAGACTCATACTCACTTTTTTATAACGTTATAAATAAAGATCATGACATGATGATGAAAGCAGGGGTTTTAAACAGCCTACGCAGCAGACGACTTACTTCATCGGTGGGCTCTTGAAGCCAGAGGCGGATGAGGGTGGCCAGGGTGTAGTACAACACCAGAATCATGATGGGGCTGACATAGTGGTACCACTCCAGTTCGTGGTTAGCTATAATCATCCATGTATATGAACAGTTGGTCTGAATTACAGAGGATATGCCAAACCAACTGTGAACAAAAAAAAACAAAAACAAAACAAAACAAAGTGTTATGAACATGAAAGGGAGACGCGGTCCTCTTTTTGTAAAACACGTTGCTCGGCCCACAGGTTTGGTCTACATGTTGTCAGTTTAAATGCAGTCAGCGCCCCTTCTTCAACACAAGAGCAAGTGCAATTCTGCACGAGGAGCTCCCCCTGCCCCTGCTGGGACTCAGTCCTGGTCCCCACCCCACCACTCCCTAGACAGTGGATAACTCCGCCATGTGAAAAGACAGACAGAGTTTCAGTAGTTCAAGTAGGCAGCTGCGTCAGCACACGTAGGCTGCAAAGGAACAAGTGAAGGTTTATATACTGCTGAAAAGAGAAGAAAAGAAATACAACCTTTTTGGCTGTGGAGCCTTCTTCAGGTGTCAGACAGAGTTTTATATTGTTTGAATTTCACAGGAGGGTGACATCACTTCTGTACCTCACTCGGTGCCCTGAGCCCTCTGACACAGGCTGTTAAACGCCCAGGGCCCAAGTGAGACACAGCTCAGTAATTCTAGTAATTAACATCTGGGCTGGTGTGCTGGGGAAAGGGGGAGCAGAAGTGACTCCGAGCTTCTAGTCATGATTTCTGGGTAGCTTGTGAAATGCAGAGCTGTCTGCCTGCTGTGTCCGTACCCTGCTTTCCTGTATCTTATGCTGCTGAAACAATGCTGGCCCGAGGCCAAACCGTTCTGCCAAAGACCACAGAGAGCACAACCACATCACTCTGCAGCCCTTTCTGACACAAACAGAGCGAATCTCCAGACTGCAAGGCACCGTCCCAGTGGGTCTGCAAGCTATAACGGCGATGACAACAATAGGTAACATTAAACAAATTATTGGAGATACAAGGAAAAAAAACATCCAGTCTAGAAGTAAAATAAAATAATGTCGTATCCGTAGATAACATTAATAAATAACGCACTTATTTACCTATCTGTTTATTTCTAAAAGGATGCAAAAATGTAAATATTAGAGTATTGTCTCTCGAGCAGTCATTTGAGCAAGCCCATTACACAGGGGGGCTTTTTCCTTTTTGTCATGTTCCTCTGTGAAGACAGAAGATGTCAAATGTTAAATGAGATGTCTAGCTAAAGGACAGCCAATAAGGCTTTTAGTTAAGTTACTCAGTCGTGTCTAAATGTTGTGCTCTCACAATTAAATTAACTACAAACAAAAAATACTCACACTACACACATCTCAGTAATTATTGTCAATAAAAATAATGTTTGCTGTAGCTGATTATATGTATATGAATAAACATTAAATAAAGTAATGGTTTATTAATTCACTCATTCAATCTCCCACTTACTTATTATTTATGTACTTCTTTGTAACTTGGCTTAATGCTCATGTAAATGGAAGACTCAGATGGTCTCATAAGACCATCTCATCCCCAGACTGAATACCAGTAATAATAATAATTGCTTAAACTTATAAAGTGCTTTTCTGGACACTCCACTCACAGCGCTTTACAGGTAAGGAGATCCCCTCCACCTCCACCAGTGGTGTGCAGCATCCACTTGGATGATGCACCAGAATGCTCTCCACACACCAGCTCTCAGTGGGGAGGAGAGCAGAGTGATGAAGCCAGTTCAGAGATGGGTATTATTATGAAGTCATGATTGGTAAGGGCCAATGGGATATTTGGCCAGAATGCTGGGGTTACACCCCTACTCCTTAGGACCCACACAAACCACAGGGTGAGCGCCCCCTGCTGGCTCAACTAACACCTCTTCCAGCAGCAACCTTAGGTTTTCCCAGGAGGTCTCCCATCCAGGTACTGACCAGGCTCACACCTGCTGAGCTTCAGTGGGCTGCCAGTTGTGAGTTGCAGGGTGATACGGCTGCTGGCTTTTCGATTAGTTATTAGCTCTTGATCAATCACTAATAACTAATCCAAAATTGTATGTTGCTTTTGTGAGGTAGCGCACCAGGACTCTAAAGCAAGACTAAGCACAATTTGGTATATAATAATACAGTACAAAACAACACTAAAAAAACACACAGAATGAAAACCTTAAAACGCTACTACTGTAGATCTCTTCCTCTGTTACCCTATCTGTCTCCATCAATCCACACTCAGTAATGTTTTCATACCAACACATAAGCAAATTGGTTGTGTTTCGGTCTTGGCTTAACACAGAACATACTGTAGTACCAGCCAAGGGATATTCAGGAAATCTGAACATGGACATCAACATGGAACAGTAAAAGGTTATTAGAAACTCTTAACAAAATGTTAGGTATGCAGTTTGCCTGTTTCTTGATAATCCTACATTTTAAAGGGGTCTGCATTACATAAATGAAACTATATTATAGCTAAGTGTGTTTGATCTTGTTTAGAGAGACACAGAATTTGAATTCACATGCACCAAATATATCTTAACAATTTTAGTTTTATTTTGATTTGCTGCACAGAAAATGATCAATTTTACAGTTGCTGCACTACTCTTGGGTAATCTTTCTGAAACAGACTTATATTATGCCATTATTCTGCTAGTTATACATTACAGCTACTGTATTTTAAAAGTGGTATTAATGGAAAAATACCCTCAAATTCTTTCTACCAAAAGGATAGTACACACACTTGGCTCTAGTTAATGTGTGGAGTAACCACAAGAGTTTTTGGTACGACAGGAACAAATCCATAACGCTTAATGTGGAAAAATGGTAACAGTGCTTAATGCTCTTACCTAAAAATCACTCCTTTAGAAATGTTGCAAATGCCAAGCCTTATTTTGTGATCGATTTTTTCTTAATATAAAACGTAAAGCCGTGTCAGTAACATGCTTAATGTGAGATACACTTAAAAAAATGCTTCCAAATTCCCAGAAACTTCATACCTTGGTAATTTATAAACACTAGTGCTTCAGAAATAGTATCTCATTACAATACAGTAATAATTACAGAAAATGTACAAATAGCAGCATGCTTAATGTGTACTATACCTAAGATGAAAAAAACGCTTAATTTGTCTTAATATGTTTAAATTTAAAACAGTAGGACATTAAGCCACAAAACTATTTTACAGATTACATGGTTTAGTAGTTTTAGGAGTATTAAATGGTACAGTATAATTGTGAAAATAGAATAAGATTAGTCAATACACACAATTGAGAGCTTGAATTGTGTATTGAGGATATTCCTTAACTCTTTCTATCCCATCACCTAAATTATATTCAAGGAACATTTCTATAGAAACTTGTCACAATACAAACCTTAAACACAAATAACTGTGTGCTATTAAAAATAGGGGTTTCAGTCTGTTCACTCACTTCAATTTAAATTACTTTCTGCAGGACAGAAAAGCATTTTAAATGCGTTCTAAACTTGTCACAGATGTTTGCTAATTTTCTTATGGACAGTACATAGAGTATAATGGCCACCACAAGTGTATGTACTGAATAGGCTTACATTTTTTATGTGTTTTAGGATTTCGTTGTGTAAAGTTTTATTAAAGGATGCTGAGAGGTACTTTACTGACAGGCTTCCCTTCCAGTCTAGCAAAATTATTTGTTAGTTGCCATTTCACACTAAGCAGGTACTGCAGCCCCTTTGTCTTGCCCTAAGTTGCAACAATGAGGTAAAATAAAATGGCGTACAATTCCCATCAGTCCCTCGAGCATTAAAAATAAAACTGTGCAAATAATCCAGGCTTAACAACAAACAGTACAGCAGTCTGCTTGAACGGTCAATCAGAAGGAATTACTGGACAAATAGTTTTGGAACAAACCCAAGAAACCACCATTACATTCGACTTGAACAGAGCATATGCTCAAAACGTGCTGCCAGCACAAACATTTTTTTACTCATAAGTACATTCTTTTTGCCTGGAAGTCTGTCCATGGCTTTATGTTCTGTAGTTGTATTTTTTAAACATATGCGCATGTAGAAAAGGCAATTACTCAGCACAGCTGTTTAATTGCCGGAATGGCTGTGATTCGAAATTCCACACTAAATATTGCACTGAAGCATACTGTATTCAGGACTACTTCATTCGAAAATACCCCACTGTCGATAGTTAACGGTGGCCAAGTATGGAGACAATATTAGTAAGGAGTATTGCAGATTCCTGCAGATGGTTTGGATGTCTTAGAAAACAGGAACACACATTAAGAAAGGTTAAAACAAGAAGCAATCATTTTGACCACCCTGCTTACTGGGTTGTTTCTTGAAATAACCCAGAAAATGATCTTATCTTCCTCGATCTTCCAACTTATGAAGTATGGATTTGTAAAGGCATGCCTGAGTCTTTCGTTTGCTATCCAACACCTTGTTTATTTGGGGCAGTGGTATGTTTCTCAGTGAATGAAACAGAAAAGTCGACTGTAAACTGTGCAGGAGTAGTTCAAAGCACAAAGGAGCCTTGTGTGAAATACAGCAGGGTATGAACATGCTGTTATAGACACATTAGATAAGAATGGTAACAGTTTCAAATTAGTTTTTAGTGGAGGTTTTCAGATCCTTCTTTCTGTGGTCTCAGTGCTATCAGTTCTTGTATTTTCAAACTGCCAATTTTAACATGAAAGGAGCAAATGTCTCCTTTATTAATTTCCTAAATCAATCTGTATATGGACACTGGACATTCGGACTTCAAAGGATTTCCATATGAGAATTACACAGCAATTGGTTCCTGTAACACATTTTTAAAAGGACATCCTTGCTTTGCCTTAGGTACCAAAATGAACTGTGTAATATAAGCTTAATGTGTTCTTGATCAGAAGTTCAGATGGAGGACACAGTGTAATTGTGGACTTTCAATTCCCTGTGCATAAAAGCTCACTGGCTGTGTATTTTTACTAGTTCCTCTCTCTCCAGCCAACTGTCACTGATGAGCAGTTCTCCCTACATCATACCTCATAGGTGAGAAGGAATGTGACAGCTCTGTCATTTCTTCAGCCAGGTGAGTTAAAGACAATGTATTAAGCATACTACACCTTTTACTTTAAACCTTTTTTTCGTCATCTTGTTTTGCCCTTATTAGAATTTGACCCAACAACTGAAAGATCTTGACGAGTCGCAGTTTAAGTCTCTCTGCTCGGTCCCACTGTTCACCCCTTCATACTCAATTGACTTTATTATTCTTCCCAGTCAGTCTTTTACTTAGTGTGGCACTGATTCAGTCTAATCAAACATCTCCTGCATTTCAGCTAAGACGTTGTTTAAACCCATCGCTGAAAAATCAAATAACTTGAAATAAACACAGCAACTACCCTGCAGCTCATTAATAATTGTCCCCTAGATATTAATGTTTGCTCCTTTAAAATTACGTGTATTGTCTATGGAATGCAGAATGAAAAAAAAAGCATGAGACCAAGAAACCTGTTTAACTTGGGGATCCACAAGTAGCGAATCTGAGTTTTGAGAGAAGAGAGAATTAGATGCTCATGATTGAGTTTGCTCATACTCCTGGGGCAATGTGAGCCAGGGCCAAATGAGACAATGTAGAGAAGGACCGATGAGTCATGAAATCCAGTAATTTGGCTAATCACCTTCATTAGGTAAAGCAATTGTTCTGCTGGTGAGTTGTATCAGAAAGGGAGCAAAGTTAAATTACCTAAATTATAAAGACACTCCTCAGCAAAAAGATTGGTACCTGCACAGCTGGCAATAGTCAGATCTTCTCACATTCGCAAGATGAAAAGTACAATTCAGATGCCTGAAAGTATTGATTCAACATACTGTAGGTGATATCACTCTGGGAAGCAGGGAGATATTTTAGAGTTTAGTAGTCTTTAAAGTAATACTTTGTATATGGATTAAATGGATTAGGCTTTCTTCAACTAATTACTGTACATATACGAATTACTAAGCATCAACAGCAAGGAATGCATCAGGTGATTTACAGTCACAAACTACTGTCCTTTAAGTGTGCAGAGGTATGTACTACATGTCATTGAGTTAAACCCATTTAAAGAAACACTGTCTTTAGGTACAAGCGATCAGTTCTGAATGTGGCCCCTTTGCTGTTCATAATCTAATTGCTTATCAAGCAGTGTCATGCAGGTCCCACATACTGTATACACTGACATATGGTAATTAAATAGTCATAATTTTCTAAAGGTATGCAACAGAGAGGAACAAATGATAAAAGTCAACAGTCTGTGTTATCGCTTAGATTCCACAGGCAACCCTTGTGTGTCTGAACTATCTTTCAGACACACTTCATTACTGAAAAAAAATGAAACATTTATGATATCTTTGTCCTTTTGGTTAGGATGGGCCATTGCTTGACTCACAGTTGCACAGCTTCTTTATTACTATAAAAAAATGAAACTGATATCTTCACAAACCACGTTACCTCAAGAAAACCCTGTGGACCAAAACCATTTTACGACTTAAGAGATGTTCCCTTAAACGAATGGAGTAGCTTATGCACCATTCTAATCTTCTAATGAATGCAGAAGAGAATTTTATAAAATGAGTATAAGAACTGGTCTTTTTCACTGATTGTAAAGACTTACAACAAAGAGAGAAAAGACTAACTACTAAAACTAAGACTGGAGAAAAACTTAAGATATAAAAAAACTTTGTCGAACAAGGTGCAAGACATTCATAATCTGGTGAAGTTGTCTGTTGCCAGTAAACTGTCTAGACTCAAGATTAGTCATTTAGTCTCATGAGCAATGGCAACAAAATCAGAGACTGTAAAAGTTTGTTTTGCTGGTTTTGCAATGAGCCGCAGGCATGTTTCACAACTTCAGCAGTAAAATACAGGGCACCGTGCTTGGAAAACAGTAGCTACAGCTAACTCTCTGGACTTCATGGACACTGGACTCTCTGCGGCTTCAGTCATATACTGTAGCACCCAGTCTTCTCTCTTTTCTCTCTGCCTGTATAGTACAGAATACAGCAAGGTTTCAGAGAAAGTTTTCTTCATTTCATTTAGTCATTTAGTCTAAAATCAACTCATTTAAAACCCAACGAGTGTAAATTAAATTGATGATTTGTTATTCCCTCAATCTTTGGTCATAAGGCTATCGGTACTTACTTACCACGTGGAGATTAAAAGGAAAGTGACTCAAACAGTAAAGATGCTGGCCCGAGCACAGAATGAGCTCTGTTATCCCATGTTTGAGCCTGAGTCATGACACAGGTTGACTGTGACCAACATTCCCCAAGTGGCAGAGCTCCGCTACTTGAGTGGGATCAGTCTGCTTACTGTACATTCCCTTGTTCTCCCCCGTGTGTAATCAAGAGACAAGAGACATAATTATTGATGTGTAATATATCTGTATGTGTATATATCTATATGTGCAACATATCTGAAATAACAAAAATAATCAGTATCTCCTATGAAAAGAAAAGTATTTCTACATGATTATGAATGGCTTTTTTATTTTTTAGATTGACATGAATAATGTATTTTTATTGATTTCATTTAAACAGTATGTTTGGCATGAATGACCACACAGAACATACCGATTAACTTCACATCCTTTACCCCGTACATCATCACTCCTCATCATTAATTCTGTTCAGTAATACTGTACATTAGGTAAAGAATGGTACAGAAGGATATTTATAGATGACACTGGTAAGCCAGGCAGCCTGGATACAACCCCTCCTGCACAGTTTCCAATTCCTTTTGCCTTTTCTAGTTCTGTCTAACATTGAGAAGCAATATATTGCCCTCTTAAACAGGGATATACACTGGACAGGCAAGCTATTCTCAAGTAGCCAAGCAGTAACAGGACTGGCTATCTTGGGATTGGAAATTTGTGATAGGCAGAAGAAAATGTCTTGGTGACCTGGAAGAGCAGCTTGATGCAAAAGCAGGAACCGAGCTACTACTTAGCAGTTAGCAGGCAAACAGAACCGGTTTGCTGGAAATTCAAACTCTGTGGTAGCCAGAGTAAAATGCTGCAGTGAGCCAGAGGAGTAGTGCCTGACACGGAAGCAGGAAAGTTATCACTTGCTGAAGTTTGCCAGACAGAATGGATGAGAACATATCTGAGCGAAACCCCCACAAGTAAAAGGAACATGCAGCTGGAAATGGAGGGGGAAGAGCTGAGGGCTGGACTGCACCAGTTGGACACCACCCCAAGGGAGGTGATAAATGGACACTATAGTAGTATATTCACAAGCAGAAGGGATAGTGTGAGCTGTGAACAAGGTGACCGTGCATTTGTGGGCCAGAGTGGGAGTCTGCTCCTGTCGGAACAGCAAAAAGAAGAAGCGGGGAGAGACGAAACAACTTCATATAGACTGGGGCTATAAATGCGGTGGGTTGGACGATCCGCCAGAAACAAAGAGAGAAGGGGGAAAGGAAGGAGAACAGGATCTGGTGAGATTAGGAAGAGAAAAAGGGTAGGGAAAGAACACAACTTCTGCATTGTTCTGATGTCCTAGATGGCTTGTTGACATCAGGAGAACCGACAGTAAAACGCTGACAGATGGTGGAAGCAGACCCCCTTGTTTTTGGTGGGAGGTTAAGGTTGGAAAGAAACGATTCCACTCTTGGGTGAGTGCGAAAGAAGTTAGGTCCTCACAATGCAGAATGCGAGCACATTTGCCCACGGCACGTCTGCAGCCAGGGTGATTTTATGCTCAAGGAAGCAGAAGTACAAGATTAGAACTTGATGTCTACTCAAACTTCTGTCCAATAACACAATTACTGTTAGCTTTCGAAAACTCACAAAGAGGGTCCTGTTTTCTACTTGATTATGAGACGACAACACAAATCTTCCTGAAAGCAGTACATATCATTTCATTTTCAATTATCAGCCGCAATTGCTTGATTGTTTACATCATATTACTAGCACCTGGATTCACCCACTGTAGTTGATTTTATTCATAAATGAAAGTTCTCTAGCACATGTGATATTAATCTAATAACCGTCTAAAAACTGTTCTTTAGATTTTTTAATAATATTGCAGTGGGTGCTGTTCCCCATCGGACATTTGCCAGGAAGTGCTGAACCCAGAACTTGACGATCCTGACGGGAGATGGCATTCCCATCACAGGGAGGAAGCAGCCGTTTCTCTGGGGATCCTTACAGCAGAGAAAACAGGAGCATTCCTCTTAAATAATTAAGATAATAATTAAATAATTCAAACCAGCATTTAAATTTCTCCATTTCTGGGCTGAGTCCTTATTGTAAATAGTTAAGGATTTACAATATTTACAATAAGGACTGCTCAACACACCATGTGTTGGAGTCTTCAGTACCCTCACACTATAGTATCCTATTATTTCACATTAAGTGTTCATCTTGCTTTTATTACGCTTCACCTCAAGGGAGAAAAGTTATAGTATCTGAAATGACTGTTTATCAGCTATGTTCTTCCTGCACCTGGGCATCTGTGAGCTCACAGGTCGGCGCAACATACAGTAGGAGCTATATCATTGTAATCATAGGCAGGAAGTGCAATAAAAATGTTGCCACTTCGACACAATCACTCAGTAGCACCTAACATGAGGGCCAGGTGTTTGGCAAACAGCACAGGCCTGTCAGGTGGCTGCTAGAAAAATAAGGCTATTGTTTACTTGTAAGAAAAAAAACAATTGACAGTTTTTATTTCAAACCCTGGAGCGCCTCACATATCCTTAGGAAAAAGCATGTGTGACCCCAAAAAAGAAAAGTATATCTAATCCAAATTTAGCTGTTCCTTGTGATGAGATTTCCACAGCACACCAATGACAATGTTTGAGAAACAGATGGAAGACCAGCAGTTTTGGGCCGCTGAAAGAAGTGAGAGAACTCTGTCACGAAAGTGTCACGCTGTCAGGGTGAGCAAACAAGAGCATTCACTAAAGAGCTGGCACCTGACAGCTCAGCAAAAGCATTATGACCAAGGAAAGGAAACCAAATCCATCCAACTGTTCTCCCTATATTAACCCATGGTGATGTCTTTCATAATCTTTAGCACAAGAGAAACCACTAACAGCTGTGATAAGGCACGTAAAATCATTTTCACATGAAACTAAAATCTTACTGTAAATAATAAGAGCATCATTTTTTTTCAAAAACTCTCAATACTATCTCTATGAAATAGGTATATAAGCATACATATGGGCATGATATGTAATATTTTGGAGCAAAATGTATGAAGAGAGAATGAAAATGCACAGCACAGTAAGAGGAAAGAGACTTCAGAATTCAGGAATATTGTTCAAAGGGTACTTTCAGCCACCTATTAATTTTATTAGCATCTTTGCTTATCTAGTCTTTTTTGTAAAACTAGTTTTCATTAAAGATATTGGAATGTACAGTGAGAATTTTAAAAAGCTGCAGACGGGAGTCAGCCTCTTCATAGCAGTTGGCAAAAGCTTCCACCACTTTATCGTAAAAAGGTAAACCACACTGAAGTCCAAACTGTGGACTCTCAAATTGTGTATGATAGCTCTTAATCTTCAGCCTTAAATAAATCAAGCAAATACTGCTATGTGCTGTGTTTGCAACATGTTTTTTCAAAAAAAACACTCATCATCTGTCTCGGAGGAAAATTCATAAATGATGACAGATTTTTAGGAAACTGGCTCCCCTTCTTTACAAGAAATAAAGGAAATGCCTTGGTTGATTATTGTAAAAGCATGTTAAATATATATTATATAGAGAGGTCCTATTGTTTTTTCCATAGAGAATCAAAAGGTTAATGGAGAATGTCGATATTTTCTGCTGGTTTGGATGCCATTCAATTCTTGATAGCGTAAAAGAGGAAAGTAACTGCAGTATGAGTATAAATAGACATAATAGCATCATGTGGGCTGAGCAGCCTTGTGAAGGTACCTAAATTAGAAAGTCTTTTAAAATCAATGGGATCTTGAAAAGTCAAGGACAGCACATTTTCCAGGGTTATTGTGTTCCATCTCTTGAAAGCTAAGTAAGCAAGCCAGCATTACAGACTGCAGACTTTAGGCTTGTTGTGATGGTCTGATAGACAGATAAAGCTCTGGATGTTCATCCGTAAATACTGTACTGTAATTGATAATGACTTAAATAATTTAAGCCTATTATTTAAAAACCACCTTGATTACAGTCAGGCAGTGGGCCTACTAAAGGGATCAAGAAAGAGGATCAGATTCCACTAGTACAACTGGCCCTAGGACAGTGGATATGAATTCTACTTTGTTTTGAGTCCATAATGTTGTAAAGTTAATTTACAATAAATACCATCTGATTACAGGTCTCATTTCCCTAAACAGAGGCAGGCAGGAGATAAGCCATTTCTCTTCTTACTCATTGTGAGAACAGGAAAGATGAAGTTGGTGCACTTTCGAGTTTTCAAATTCCTGAAAGGCAATGACCAATTCAGGTCAGGGGACTTTTCCGAGATGTGTAACATTACAATGTCCCGGGGCTGAAGTAGACAAAATGTTGGAAATAAGAACATAAAAATGGAGGAGGAGGCAGGTTGGCCCATCTAGCTTAATTGTTCCAGGCATCTCATCCAGCTGGTTTTTGAATAAAACCAGAGCACTGTCTTCCACAATATGACTCGGTGGCCAGTCCCATACTATGTTAGTGTTCTGCTTGTTCGGACGAAACCCTTTGGGGAAGAGAGTACCTCTGGTTTTTTGCATTTCCACGCAAGAATCAATCTTGAATAATATACTGTGAGAGTTTATTCCTTAAAGATTTGACCAACATGTAAAACGCCAGGGATATGACAATGAAGTAAGAATTGATCACAAAATAAAATAAATTTGAACTACAAAGCCACGGAAATACTACTCAAAAATCTCTGCCTTCTGAACCGATGAACAAGCACGGTGGTTTCCGAACACCATGTGTTGTTATTCATCAGCGTTTTAGCCTTTTGTCATGTATTTTAATTGATGAAATCACAAAAAGTTAAAACAATTATGATAAGGTCCTGCACTTGACTCCTTGCTTTTCAATATAACTCTGCGACTACCACTGTTGAAATATCGCCCAGACAACTACAATACCATAGTCTATGTTTTGACAAAGAGAGTGCTTCAGTGCATAGGAGACTTTGCAACTGGTTTCTCCATTTAGATCAATTGTGTCTACCTTGCTTCTACTTCATGGCATTTCAATCTGGTACACTTTATATTCTAAGTGTGCACCGAGTTTTGTAGACACATTTTTCGTCCGCAGTATGAACAGTTTCCTGACACAGCTGTGCAAGTTCTGTGCAAGCCAAAGATTATTAACATTAATGAGAACCACCTGGGTCTGTGAAGCTGCTCATGCCACTTTCACTAACCCCCCCATTTCCACCGGCTCAGGTATAAAATGAAACTCCTTGAGGACTATTGCTAAAAGACGGCATTGTGGTAAAATGATCTAGAACTTTGCTAATAAAATATGGCGCAAAGCGTTTGCATAGAGCATGGTGCCGCTCTCCTCAGGTCTGTGCAAATAGTAACAATGACACTTGATCCATCTACTAGGCTTTGGCTGTGTAGTTAGTGCCAGGAAGGTCTGTGTGCTGAAGCACAGCTGACTACAGCACAGGCCTGCAGCCTGGCACTCATTATTGGACAGAGAAAGCAAACGAGAGCCCTTATGTGCAAGAAACACCAGAAACAGAATGGTGAAGCCATATTTGCAAACGTTTTGCCAATTAATTACACAGTCTCTGCGGGGAGCCACACAATGACTTACCACCAGCTTCTTTCAGCTTTCAGAGTCATTAACGGACTTAGAAAATGGACTATTTTCTGGACTCCAACGAGTGCAGAATCACTGAATGCCGTTAAGGCAACGATGACCCCAGCAAAAATAAAAACAGAATGACAAACAGACTCGGAAAAAGACTCAGAAACTTTTTTGCTTGCTCTAAACAGTGGTCCCCAGAACACACGTCACCATCGATATATCCCTGAAGCTACTGTACAGTAGGTGCTTGCTTTCAGACCAGGCCTCTCCTCTAGTTCTGTGGGACATGGTGGGACCTCAGCGCAAGTGTCTTAGTTCACCATCCAATCTCTGGAAATATGCTTCAGGCGAAAGCTCCTGCTAAGTGACTAATTGATATCGACATTTCCGATTCATAGGCTACAGTACTGTATGTCTCTGTGCAATACATTAAGCATGACTTCCCAATTACTGAGCCATTTCCTTCTTAGGCAAACAATTCGTCAGAGAAGTGAAACACCACCCACAGCTTCTATTTAGATTAATACTGTTCTGTAAAGTATATACTGTTGCTCTTCTTTATTACAACACAGAACCCATTCTGTAAACACCATAGTTCTGCATTTTTACCAATTTTGTTGTTCTTCAGCCCTGAGCCCGTTTTAATTTAATTTTAAGATTCGGTATTTCAAAGCTTTTAATTTTAATTAAATCAAAATGATTACATAACTTCAGTTTTATTAATTCTAGCAGTATGTGTACAGTATTCACAAGAAACAATTTCTGCACAGCTCCTAAAAAGGATGGAAAGTACGACCTTTGCTTGCATTAATATGTAGCCTTGAGGAGAAAGGTACAGCTAGACTTCATGCTGGTTTAGAGAAAACTGACAGCCTGGTCACAGATGCTTTCTCTTCTGTTCAAAACATAATTAAACCTCTTTAATCTTATTTAATTAAAGAGTTAATTAAATTAACGAAAGTAACGAAAAACTCGTTACCCTGTTTTTCATGAGATCCCACTTTTTGCACATCTTAATTATTGTTGAAGTTTGTAGTTTCTACGACACATTGTGTCTGAAATGGACTTTAAGAGTGAAGACATTTTTCAGCTCAGTGGGGTTCTATACTGATCAAATACAACATAATGTACTACTCTGTGCAGATGTCAAACATATTGCTCTGTGTAGTTTTCAGAATACCAGACAACACAGATGTTTTACAGTATGTACCCTTTAAACTTAGACACACCAGTCATTGGCAGGAGTCCATGGAGATTTCTTGGAAATCCTAACCTTTGATTTTATCAGCTATTCACTGCAGTAACCAAGTACCATTTCTCTTCTTTGAATCACATGTATATGAATCCAATAAAATGAATTTATCCTCATACAAATGCTGTGATATAATACATATTTAATTCACATTTATACAAAGCAGTGGACTGATATTGCAGATGGACAGCTTTGGGGTTACCTTATTCTTCATTTGATCCTATCAGCTAAGAAGATTCCCCTCAAGCAAATTAGTCAATTTTGCCAAGTTAACACACACAGATGGTCAGGGTTCAGTGCCTTAGTGCCTGGACATGTGGGGAACACCCTCACATGGTTTTGCAGGGACACTGTAATGCTTAGCAGATCTTAAGCCTCATACCTAATTCCTTTTTGTCCTCAGCCGAAATGTTTAATTATACAATACCTACAGTACTGTACACAAATACAGCATAGTAAAGAAAAGGAAAGGAAGGTCCATTTAATACAGTACATCATATAATTTTTATTTTTAGCGAGTCATTTGCAAAGATGCGTTGTGTTGATTATCAAAATCCCAACTGAAAAAATTCCAACTATTACATTGTATTGTTAATGTTTAATACAATGTTACATCTTTTAATTTTCCAGCTTTTTCTTTTAGGCCAAAAAGTCAATTTAAGAGCAACTTCACTTTAAGACTATCTGACACATAGACAGTTACATCGTTCTGATGAAAAAGCTACAAGCAGAAAGCAAGAAAGTAAGTATTTTAATAGCTAAGTACAAAACATAGGACTCTAGAGCATAGGAGTTTTTGAAGATTATATACTGGTTTGTCAGTATATACTAAGCACTCAAGCTTTTTGAAGATCTATCTTAAGAGCTAAGCTAATGTTAATAGTCTAAGATTTATTGAGAAATGAAACAGAACTACCAAAAACATATGAGCTAATTTGTCAAAATTTAATTGCCACTGGTTTTTGACTTTCTAATAATATTGAACCCGATATAGTGTATGAGATTAAAAAATGATCACAAAATTCTACGACGAATAGCAAAAAATTAAACTATAATCATTCTCATATGAAATTATTTATCTCACACATGTTCCAAATGGCACACTATACAATACCATTAAAATATACAGTAGCCACTAATAAGGCTGATATTTCCCTTTAAAATATGTAGTTACAGTATTAACTTGATAAACAACAAAGGAACAGCTGAAAGATGAAAGATAAAAAAGCAGCTCCTATTTCAAAGGATTATCCATGGGAAAAGTCTATAAGCTCACGGCTTCTTAGTCATTTTCTCTGTTCTTATATAAAGAGCGGAGCAGAGCAGCTGGACGGAGTGGTGGCACTGTGGCTGAGGATCTGCGCCTGTGGCTGGAAGGCTGCCGGTTCGTATCCTGCAGCTGGCAGAGGAATCCTACTGCGCTGGGCCCCTGAGCAAGACCCTTCACCCCAACTGCTCCAGGGGCGCCGTATAAATGGCTGACCCTGCGCTCTGACCCCAAGCTTCTCTCCCTGTCTGTGTGTCTCATGGAGAGCAAGCTGGGGTATGTGAAAAGACATTCCTAATACAAGAAATTGTATATGGCCAATAAAGTGATCTGATCTTATCTTAAAAGCTAACGGCCGAATGTTTGCAGGAGAGACGGCGTGCTTCACTCACCTCGTGTAGTTGTCGTGAGGTGGGACAAGCTCTTGAAAGAACTGAAACTGGTATAAATAAAGCACAAGCAGGTGCCCTGCACTGTATATGGCCATCAACACACAGAGGCAGCTGAACACGAGCTGATCGAATGTTCGACACAGAGACCACCAGGTACAAAGTCCCAGAAACACAAAGAAGTACACAGCTGAAGTTAAAGATGGCAGCATGATTCCTGGAACAAAACAGATCACAGTTACATGCAGGCACTGTACGCACACACTGCACACAGTTCCACTCAGGCAGATCCTATAAAACTGGTGACAAACCTCAGGATTTGTCTGAATGTCTAATAATATTGTTCTAAACCTCAGTCTGTCTCTTTGTAGTTACTATAATGGTATACTATCAATAATATGGGTAAATGTACTTATAAGCCACATGGACCATTTAAGCTCACCAGCACATACTTTCAGAAATCTCAAAAAAGGGCAAAACCCTGTTTGGTTAAGCTCATAATCGTGAGACATCCAGGGGGTTGTTTTCAACCCAACCCAACTCAAGTCATGTTTCAGATCAATCTGGCTTTTTTGTATCGAGATGTGAATACAAGTGGTTATATTGAAAGCTACTTTGAAACCGCTGCCTTGGAGATTTCACACCTTCAGGTGAATATTAACTGTTTTTTTTTAATTTAAGACATTAAAAGTGTATATTCTAGAATATCTAGAAATATGAAATAACTACAAAACAGGAAAAATCAATTATCTTAACTGGTTCACACATGGGCTTAAATGATTTGCATCCATTAAGCTTAGTCAGGATTTTCCCCAGATATTCTAATTTAGTTCTTTATTTAGAATGAAATGCATTAACATAATAGAGTAAAAAATAAAAAATAATCTTTTATTTACAATAATCTTTTGCAAAAGAAAACAGCATATCTAAAGAGATACAAAAAACAGATGTGTTGAACTTAATGAGTAACACTACTCGACATGTCATTATGTTCTCTTCTGACTTTTATCAAAGTAAAAAGCTATCACATGTCATATGGGTGTGTTTATAGATTTTAGAAACAATAACATCTTGATATGAATTCAATATTTCATTTTTAAAGATACCAACCTGTCAAACCAAGTAATATGGTCACAACTACTTTTCCAGCAGTTGTTATTAAATTGCCAATTATTTCTTTCAATTTTGATGCCACACCCGCGATTCGGCGCAGTATTTTCATTTTGGTGCTTTCTTCCTGCTCCTCCTCCTCCTCCTCTTCGTCCTCGTCGAGCTCTTCATCATGAGGTTCGAGGTCAGGTTCAAAATCTTCCTCAAACATCAGCTCATCATCCTCCTCCAGCTTCTCCTCCTCCTGGAGACAGAGAAACACACAACACACAACATGGTTAGAGTCACACACCGAATGCCAGCAGTCACAGCTATTCTTTGTCAGCATGATGCCAAGTGAAAGAAAACAGTTACTCTGGTCTCTTACGCACCACTAATTCTGACACACAAAAGTAAAGGAAAAATTATTATCTATTCACCTGTCTGGAAATGAGATCTTTGGGAGTAGTTAGCATGGATTTAGAAAGGTTGGTCTTGCTTAACCAACGCGTTTAAATAAGCAACAACAGTAAGGAACAAACAAAGAGGATATGACACAGTATATATGATATATATATAGGATATGGTGTATTGGGATTTACCAGTTAGTAAATAGAAAACAAGCAGCACAGACAAGGGGTGAATGATCAGTTTGGGGTGATATGCATAGTGGAGTACCGCTGGGATCTGGGATCTGGGATCATTGCTCTTCCTGATTTATGTAAATGGTGTATCAATAAGCTAGTCAAAGTTTGCAGATATGAGGATTAGCAAACACTGTAGACACAGAAAATAAACTTCAAAGGGATTCAGATGACATTCAACACTGGATAAACAACTGGAAATTACATTTAAGATGGACAGGTACAGGGTAGAGGTCAACGCAGGTAAAAAAAAACAAACAAACTACAAATAGAAAAATGGAAATGTTGAGCCGAAAAAACATTTGGGGAAGCAAAACAAAGGATATACAGTATAGTCAAAAGCATAGAATTTAAATCTAGGTATACTATTTTAAAATTGTTTAATGAACCTGCAAGGCCTCATCTAGAATATTCTGAACAATTTAAAAAAATATTACTGCTCTGTAACCCATCCAGAGAAGTGCAGTCCGAATCACCTGATGACCCACACCTGCAGACTGAAAGAACTGACCCTGTTCAGTCCTCAATACGGATGGCTACCAGAGGGCATGATACAATCATTCAAAACCCAAAGGAGGGAACTACAGTATGTGGAAGCTCTTTAAAACCAAGGAAAGGTTGTAAGAGTGTGGACCAAGCTACCCAGTCCTGTTGTTGGAGCCGATACACTGGCCTGTTTCAAGAACCAGCTAGATGTGCAAGATGCCACCCTGTTGTTTGCAATGTTCTTCTGGTACTGTATGTCACATCTAGGTATCACTCTTGTCACAGTCAGGTGAAAATTGATCTAGTCTGATGGTTTGCTTGGGTTAGAGCTCCTACTGTCGG
The DNA here is from genome assembly GCF_055471065.1 of Atractosteus spatula. Taxonomy (NCBI): domain Eukaryota; kingdom Metazoa; phylum Chordata; class Actinopteri; order Semionotiformes; family Lepisosteidae; genus Atractosteus; species Atractosteus spatula. The sequence goes on along the minus strand of NC_142711.1, from coordinate 3,770,722 downwards.
AGGCTCTGAACATGAATAAACGCAGTTTCTTGTACTGTATGTACAGCGTCAGAATACAATGTGTTCCAATTCACTGCTGACATTTGTTGTCAGATCAATTAAATCACTTAGGATAGTTACTTACAGGATTTTGAAAGCTATTTGTGGGTCAAATGTAAGGGATATTATACAACAGTGCTACTGTACATATCCTGGATCCACATTATTTTGGAAAAAGTTACAGCAAAAAGATTAATATTGACCCTGATCTAAAAGTACCTACTTACAGATTTCAATGAAATTACACTCAGGATTCAGACAGAAAATATTTAAGAAAATATTGTTTTTGACAACTAACTGCATTCCTATTTTCACTACACAGTACTTACAGATCTGTGTTTTTACCACCAGGTGTAATTAAATACTAGTGTGACTATATTCTGTAAATATATATATATATCATTTTTATTCATTTTTCACCAGAAAACTTCATACGTATGTCATGATCTGGTACAAACGGTATGAACACTCAGGCACATGTCACTGTGTGATAAACAGAATAACCCTTAATTATATCATGGTATTTAGGTATGCAGCCAACCACAGCTTTTAAACCCAACCACAGTGAATGGGAATTCATGCACCTTGTCACTCTTAGCTATTTTTTTACTGTTTTGTAGCAAACCATATGAAAACTGTAATTCCTCATTTCAGTGATATTTGACTCTGTATTGATGTGTATTATATCTCCATTTCACATTAAACAGTTACTTTAAAGCTAATATAGTCACATTCATGCATTGAAATGTGAGAACAGGAACATGTCCTGACCCAGGTTTCAGAACCTGTGTTTCTTTTCAGCACAGACGGTGAACACAGAAGTCACCCCCAGCTTAACAAGGAAACTAGTGTGGAAAATTGCTGCACCGCAGACAGGATACTGAATGCGACACAGGAAGATCACATTGCATGTGGAATTAAATCATAAACACAATCTTACAATGTGCCTACTACTAGCAAAACAGCATTGCACTGAAAAATACCAGACATTTTGCAACATCAAATATCTATTGTGTAAATACTGCACCAAATACAGTTAGGTAATTATATTTGACTTGATTATCCATTCACTAGTTCATTAAATATTTTGGAAGGACACAAATTCAGTCAATATCGCTAATAGTGGGGGCACCTAAAGTGCATTTAGGATTGATTATTAGCACAAAGCAATAAAGTAAAACCTGCAGGGTAATTTCCTGTACTGTATAATCATCATTATACCCTGCTGTGCAAATGCTGTAGGTACTTTCCATTATTCTTCTTTTTTCACGCAATATTTTTCAGATTTCTACAGTGATCTTCAACCGCTTACTGTTTTGTTTTAAATTAACAGTTAATTTGTAAGTTAACAGATTTGTATTTTTTAGCTTAGCGGATCTGTAAAAAACAAATAAACTGAATGGCTAATCATCATCATCATCATCATCTTTATACTTATTCTGTATAGCGCTTTTCTGGACACTCCACTCAAAGCGCTTTACAGGTCATGGGGATCCCCTCCACCACCACCAGTGTGCAGCCCCACCTGGGTGATGCACCAGAACGCTCCCCACACACCAGCTCTCAGTGGGGAGGAGAGCAGAGTGATGAAGCCAGTTCAGAGAGGGGGGTTATTAGGAGGCCATGATTGATAAAGGCCAGGGGGGAAATATTGTCCAGGATGCTGGGTTACTAACCCTACTCTTTTCAGGAAATGGCCTGGGATTTGTAATAACCTCAGAGTGTCAGGACCTCTATTTCATGTCTCATCTGAAGGACGGCACCTTTTTTACAGTATAGCGTCCCTGTCGCTATACTGGGGCATTAGGACCCACACAGACTGCGGGGTGAGCACCCCCTGCTGGTCCCACTCACACCTCTTCCAAGAGCAGCCTTAACTTTCCCAGGAGGTCTCCCATCCAGGTACTGACCAGGCTCACACCTGCTGAGCTTCAGTGGGCTGCCAGTGGAGAGCTGCAGGGTGATACAGCTGCTGGCTTAGGAACATACTGTAGCAAGAAGAATCACTGGACCAAGGAAACAGTGGAGTATATCCCACAGGACCAAGAAATGGACAAGAACAAGACCTCCTGTGAGAAAATAATAATAATAATAATAATAATTGCTTACACTTACAGTATATAGCGCTTTTCTGGACACTCCACTCAAAGCGCTTTACAGGTAATATTTCCAATGACACCTGTGTCAGAGTCTTTCATGCTGTTTTATTATGAGATATTTTGATTAGAAACATTTTTATTTCCAACCGGAATATATGGGAACTAGGGATGGGACCATGTAACAGAATCCACCTTTGAGGTTGTTGAGTGTTTCTTTGCTCTTTTCAACTGACCCATCGACTACTTCTGACTAACCAAGCATTGCGTTTGCAAAAATTTGAAGAAAATTACTTTTTTTTTTCCTTCTGTGAAATATCCATCCTCAGAACGACTCCTATGAAAACTGAGATCACGCGTTACTGGAGCATGGCTGCAATTATGATGAAATCAGCTGTTTTAGAGACTACCTTTAAATATATTGATATGTGAAGTCTTGGGACAGTTTGTTGGAAGCTGGCATCTCAAAGTGACTTTCAGTTATTGCAGCAATGCCTTCTTTTCTGTACATAAAAATGTTGGAAAAAACCTGTTTCAGCAAAGATACACTTTTTGTGTACATATGATATAGTTTCTGTGATACAGTTGCTGTTTTGTCTTCAGTTCTGCTTTGTTTTGAAGAGCTTATTGAACGGTCATTTCTTTAACAAACTGATTTATTATTACTCTTGATTCATCTCTCTCCTATTCCACCTGAGCCTGAACTACATATTTTCCTATTTTGTTCTACCCCCTGCAGATGTTACAGGCAGGTTTACTGAGCCAGCGTAGCAAAAGTCAACGTGAATTTTATCCTTCTGCTAAAATAATTTATTTTGGAGGGTTTTCTGGAATTATGCTAATGTAAGCCTGGCTAACATTACTTCATGTAAATATGTGTTCTTCAGGTATGGAAAAAGGACTCTCTAAACATTTTATGAAACAAATGATTAACATCAATTTTCTAAAATTTTTACATACTTTTTTTTTCCAAAACTGGTGTGCATTACCCTACTGCAGTAAAAGTTACTGCAAGGTCACTTGCAGGGATTTTTTGCACCTGCTGTACAGTTTCTGTAGCGCTTCAGAGTTTTTAATTTCTAGGAACTCTCACATACCAGGAGAAAGAAATGCATCAGTTTATGCACACATGGTGTGCGTACAGTGAACGTGATGAAACTACTGTAGCATCCTAACTGATGTACCATCAAACTGAAGCTGAAAAATACACTGGACATTTTTAGTCGTTTTGTCATCATCACTGCCCTTTAATTGTCTTTAGTTCATTAGTAAACCTATTTGCCGTGGTTATTTACTGTAACTGATGTCCCAGTGTAACTGCAGTTACTGTACCTGTAGAAAAAACAAGAGAATTAAACATTGAGAATTAAAAAACTGACAAGCATTATCTCGATATGAAAAAAAGGTCTAGGTGATGTTAGCTGTGAAACCACCGGAAAGGCTAAAGCAAAAGGCAAAAAGCCTATATACAATAAAAGACTATAGTTGGCTTGTCACACTCCATACTAAATAAAAAAATAAATATAGAAAATTTGCTCTTCCCAAAGCACATTTATATAATTTATACACATACTGTATAACACCTACAGTATACTGTATGTTGTATATACTGTACAAAAAGCAAAAACTGCATTAACTGAGTTATTTTTTCCCTCCACCCTTTCTAGGAATTGTGGGAACACTGGGTTTCACTTGTATCAGTGCAACTCAGCGGGAGGGCTTGGAGGACAAAGGGTTAGGGTTAGGGTTAGCGAGAGGGCTTGGAGGACAAAGGGTTAGGGTTAGGGTTAGCGAGAGGGCTTGGAGGACAAAGGGATGAGTGAACCTTCCGAACTGAGGATCCTAAATGACTTCACTGAAATAATATAAAATAATAACACCTTTTGACACCTTCTGTAGTTGTTTATTTGAGGGGATCTATACAGAAACTACCCTGTGATGTGACTCTCAAACAATTGGCCTATGCAGTAGTATACCAGCACAATGAATAACACCACTGGACTGCTTTCCTTTGGCCTGTCGTGAAAGAAATTCTTCCTTGTGAAGCTGAAAAAACAGGCCTTTAATCTGTATAATATCAGTTGCAGTGTATCTTAATTGGTTTAACAAGTTACATTTGAACAAGCAGAGTTTATTTAACTTATCCAACTGCTTCCACGTACTGCTCCACACCTCAATCAGAACTCACATTCAGAAAAATAGGCTGCAGAGCTCTTAGCTTCCATTAAGATCGGGTTCCAGGCTGCTTCGTCCTTTCAAAGCATGCCTTCATACAGAAGGCCTTCCTGCACACATTTCTGGAAGACTTTTACAGGCTTTGTAAACTGCGGATAAAAATCCCCAACTGTTTTGTGGGCTTATCCCAGCCGAGCAGTCAGACTCAAGGAAAACAGATTTCTAAGTAGAAGTAAAAATTATTTTAAATTCACCCCATTTAAATGGCAATCTCAAATGCCATTTTTGAATTGTACATATGTAAATATGCAGAATCTAATCATGCTTGTGATTCCAAGTCTACGTGTAATAAAAAAAGTATCCAACTTCAAACTACTTCAACCTACTTCTGTTGTGACCCTCTATGCCTTCCTCTAAATCTTTTTCAAGATCTCTTCGTCGTTCCTTCTCTTCCCCCCTTAGCTACTTGCCCCCCAGTATTACTAAACCAGCATTCTGTCTCTTCACAGGGACCTGTTCCAATACCAGGCTTTCTAATCACCTCCTATTCCTTTACAGGTCTCATCGTTATAATATCATTCCTAAAAGATTTCACCTGAAATTGAACACTTTTTCCTTTGACTCTGACACCTCCCAGAGTAACACTCAGAGACTTCTACAACAATTTTTGCGGAAACTAATGCTCTCTACCATTTTCTCCCTCTAACAATAGATTGCCCTTTCTAACAACAACATCAAAGAAGCTAAGGATTTTTAATGGCTAACAGCTCCACACCATCTTCCCTTTATAAAAAAAAGATCACACCTGAAGAAGGCTCCACAGTCGAAACGTTGTTTCCTTTCCTGTCTTTTCAGCATGGAATAAACCTATTAGTTGTTCCTTTGCAGCCTACGCAGGCTGACGCAGCTACTGTACCTACTTGACCTACTAAGACAGCAGTGTTTTCACTGAAACAGTCACAGCGCCCAGAAGTGATCATTTGGTATTTGGAGGGGAACTCCTTGCCAGCAAGATGTACTGTAGAACTAGGCTATGCCCCGTTACAGTAAGTGCCATTAACACAGTGATTAATCACATTTTCTTTTGCCTCTGGTTCCACTATAAGGGTGCATAAACTATGCTGTTTGAAAGGCACAACTAATCAGCTTCCGAACAAAATACATTTGACCCACACATGCCTGCTTACTTAACCATCAATCGGTGAGATTCACACCACCCACTGTCACAATGAAGCCCAATCCATCATTCAGGATCCCATCCCGGCCACAGACTGTTCTCCCCCCTGCGCTCTGGCAAGAGGTACCGCACTGTTAAAGCACGGACCACTGGACTCAAGAACAGCTTCTACCCCACTGCAGTGCACGTCCTCTACAGCTCAGGGCCTCAGACTCAAAACACATCTGTACTCTGCACTTTTTACATGGTCTACCATGTTTCTTTTCACTACTACATGTTCATTGTTCTCCACAACATATTTATTGTTCTGCTGTTATTATTTATGTTTGTAATGTACTGTCTACATTGTGTGGTTCTGTGTTGTCTGCCGTACTGTGTACTGTACATCCCAAGAGATCAGTGCGAATTCCAATTCCAATGTACACGTACATATGGCAATAAACCCCACTACTCTACTGCTCTCTACTCTGTCCCAGCTGCCAGCCAATCCAAAAGTGGATTTCAGGTGTCTAGAACCTGCTGCTGCTGCACGACAGCCGAGATAAACGCACGTGTGCCGGATTCTGCCAGCCTGTCTTCAGGGTGCGGTTCTCCTCCAGCTCCTCCAGCTCTGCCAAGGGCTTGGTGGGGATGAGGGTCCGTGGGGCAGGGGGCTCCACAGTGCACACAGCCCGCCGAGTTCTGCTCCTCCAGACAGCTGACCAACAGGACAGGGCATGGGTGCCGAGCAAAGCTGCTTCTGGTGCTTCGCAGCTTCCAGTGGGTCTCCTCAGCTCCCTTAACAAGGAACCCCTCGGAATACTCAACACACCTTCCTCCTTTTCTTGTAGTTAGCCTTCTTTTAGAATTTATTACATCATTTTCAGAAATTGTGTAGCATAAAAGTAACCACAGAGGAATCGTTAATTTTTTAAGGCATGAGCATTTATGCTGTAATGTGAATAATTTTTCATTTCAAACCGCAACATGACTTGGCATGGCTACAATTGTTGGCATTTACCTTAGTCATTCCGTTTCATTTCCTAATCCATTTTGCAAACAGATTTTTATTTCGCTATGTGAAAATCTTAATGCTCTATAGATGCATGGGTTTTTTTGCTATTCGCTTGACTATTTATAAGGGTTGCAAAAACGGTTCAATTAAACCAAAAATGATAATGAATAAGATGGTCATCGTTACACTTTTAAATCTTTTTATATAAAATACATTAAGTATAGAAATAATTGACATATAGCATTTATAGGTGAGCTACTGTATAGAACATGGCACAAGCCTCAGAGTTCAAAATCCCATATTACTTGTTCGAGAGATTCACACCATCCACTGTTGCATTGAAACCCAATCCATCATTCAGGATCCCATCCTGGACACAGACTGTTCTCCCCCCTGCGCTCTGGCAAGCGGTACCGCACTGTTAAAGTACGGACCACTGGACTCAAGAACAGCTTCTATCCCACTGCAGTGCACATCCTCAACAGCTAACTGCAATGCCTCAGACTCAATGCACGTCCACAATATATTTTTTTTGCTTGGTCTACAGTACCTTGTTATTTCAGTACCACATATTTATTGTTCTGTTGTTATTGATTATGTGTGTAATGTATTGTCTACAGTGTGTGTTGTTGTCTGTGTATGTCCCGAGAGATCAGTGTAAATAAGAACTCCAATGTACTGTACATCTGACATAAACTCCTCTACTACTCTACTATTCTACTTTGTGAAAGGGACAAGTACAGAATGTGTCAATAAACGTGTGTAAGACAAATAAAAGGTGTGTAAGATCCTCCCATATGGGCTGTGTTTAAGGGGCAGACAAAATAAATTGATTGTAAAATCTGAAACATAGAAGCACAACAGAACTGTGCTTTACTTACAGTGTAAGTAAATAAGTAAGCCAACTAAACCTGCATCCTCACCCTTCTATACAAGACCACATCCCAGATTTCATGGGGTCAGACTGTTACTTAACAAACTTAACACTGTGCTGAGTTCATAGTGGTTTTACATGTAATGACAATTATAAATAAAAGATAATTATAATGTATAATAATGGTTTAAAAACACCACATCAACACAAGTGTCACAGAAATCTAGCTGTATGCTAACTTTAAGAGGTGCTATAAGCTTTAAATGTTTTGAGTATTTGTTATGTATTTTGAATATATACAGTATATATTTCTACAAATATTAGGAGTTTGTTTATTTTGTCCTTATTTTAAAATATTTGATTAATGCAGTGTGTGGCTAGATATGTAAGAATATGGCACATGCTGCCAGAAAAAATATAAATGTACTTTTTAGCAGTACATACTGTACAGTTATCGTTGTCACCATGATATCTTTTAATACACAGAAGAGACAGCCTTTCAGCACCTCGGACAGTTCAAGGATTGATATTAAACTAATATCTTGAGCAGTTCTAATAAGAAGCTCCTTAAATTGTTTCTAAAAACGTCATTGCCAATATTTTATCTTATGAAACTGCAGTGCACTAAAGGCCCAGTGAAACTGCCCTTGGAATGGTCACTATGACAAGTAAGAAAAAAAAGGTCTACGTTTCTTCAGTTATGCAGATTTTCTTGACTGTTATTTCTTATGATAAATGTCTCAGGATAAAAAAAAAATAACTCTTAAAGGTATTCACTCAATCATTGTATAAAGATAAGGATAAGAAGGTAGATTGGACATAGATTAGTGAAATACTGTACACTTGTAGGATTCATTTATTTGCCTTATTAGGGGTCAAGCAAAACTATTGTTCTATAACATTTCTATAACATCGTTTTCAAATGTGGAAGAAAACTTAACCCCCCGACGAAAACCCATAAAATCTGGCAGCATTATAAAAGGCCAAGGGAAGCTTGCATCTGAGACAAAATTACACCAAAGGGTCATAGGGTTGGGTTTGGCCATGAACTTGGCTTTAATATAAAACAACTGAACAGCTTCTCTGAAACTTTGACTTTGCACACAGCAAATCCTGGTGAACACGACGGACGGTAGGTCACCTTGCCACTCAGGGGCGGTCAAAATTTCTATTCCATAAAACACAGGCATCTACTGTAGAACACATAAGAGGACATCATAAGTGCTCTATTATATGTGTCCTTTTTTAAGACCTTTAATTCTCTCTTTAAGGTCAAATGCTAAGGTGTTTCAATAAAAATGAGATACACTGACCTAGTCACATATGATTGTTGCTAGTGTAACAGGGCACTAAGAATGTTACAGAAATGATATCATCCCCCATGAAGCCTCAAACAGCATAGAAGCAAAAGACCTGTCGTATTTGCAGTGTCTGCTCTAGGCCAATGAATAACCATAATCGAAACCCTGCATAGCCGGAGAAGAGCTACGCCCATCCGACTTGCAGCTACTGTATACTGTATGTATTTTTACACACCTAAAATTGAAGGTAATGAACTGTAAAACATCTCGGATATAAGTGCGTAATTAGTAAATACCCATCCATGCATTTCCTAACTGCTTCTTCCAGTCATGGGGCGCAGGGGAGCCGGAGTCTATCCCAGCAAGCAAAGGGCGCAAGTAAGGACACACCCTGGACGGGACGCCAGTCAATCTCAGGGCACATACAGACACAAACACACACACTCACACTAGGTTTCCCCCGAAGCCTGTTCGAAACGAGTAACTCCTTACTGCAGTCCCCTCCATGATCGCCGTCGTAACCTTAACCAGTCTCTTCCAGGGTAAGATCTTTCAAGATGCGCCTCTCTTTGAAACAAACACTCGGAGCCTCACCGTGAGGCTCAATATGTCACCGTCCACTGACAGCGAGGGTCTCACTCAAACCCAAGTGGACACAAACCTATTCGAGCGAGGCTCGGTATCTCACAGTTGCCTGGCAGTGAGGGTCTCACTCAGACCCGTCAATCAAGCCAGATTCACACCGCGAGTCTCAGTGCCCCCCTGACAGTGAGGGTTTAACTGCAACACGCAGACGGACAGAGCCTCAGTGCAACACTGCAACACCCTGTTACTTACTGCCACACTCCTGAGGCGACCAGGAGCATATCTCCCTGAACCCTTATACAGGGAAACCCGGCTTCACAGAGGTGCGCCAGTCCCCCAATAACCTCGGGCGTGTGCGGGTTCCCTGTTCCAGAGTGTCTCACCATCACCCTCTGGTGGCTGAACCCCTTATCTGACACTCAAGACCCAGCTGCCCCGTTTTGGAGAACTGTCATCGGGAACTGTTTTCATAATGTGGTCTGTTTTGATGTTGATGTTAGCACTGCAAACTAGAGTAAAAAACAATGATTTACCATCTTGGGAAACTAGACAATGATGGAAAAGGATGAAGTTTAAGAGAAATAGAATGATTTTTATGGAATCAACAGAAAATGGGTGGCAATTGTTTAAGGATATTATGCTTGAAACACAGACCCAAAACAACAGCACAAAAAAGCTAAAAGAACAGTAGAGAAAGGATAAAGGCCAGTGCATCACAAATAACAATAAGAAACATCTGACAACAAGCATAGAAGGATGTACAGTATTTCAGGGATTACGCTATGTAGCGGAGCTAGTTCGGACACGGTGACGTGATCGCCCTCACTACACGTAGCAGGGACCTCAGCTGCCTGGGCTGGGGGAGGTCTCCTTTAGCTCATGCAGCTGGTTCCCTGTTGCGTTACGCCAGAGACCCGGGTTCGCGCCCCAGGTGTGCGGGATGGAACGGGTGGCGGAGGGCAGGAGCCCGCGCGGAACCGCGACGGTCACAGCTACATGGGTTCAAAAAAGTTTGATCATGTTGAACTATCGCATCCTGCGCAGAGCACTCTGTCTCACTGTGCTTACCCTTCCGAAGGAAGGATCTTTGGTTTGCAGTACTGTATGTGTCTCAGGACAAGTGACACTAGTTATGCATTCCTCATTCACGTTCAAGTGGCCTCTTGGGCCATCCAAAGGCCCAGGTCTGCACCAGCCATCCTGCTGGAGGATGGTTGCAAGAGGACACTACACAACCACCTAGTACAGCAGTGCGGACACAGAAGGAGGCCTGAGTGAGTCATCTATGTGACCTCATTGTTTAATAGTACAGTTGAACTGACCAGAATTCGGAGTTCAGAATGGAAAATGACAATTTCACAATTAGCCCATCCCAACACACACTGCAGTACGATGCTGGAGAAGTATTCATCACTGGAGAAGCTGCACAGGAAATTCAAAAAGACTTTGACAACATTCAAGGATAGTAAACACTTGGCAGATGGCATGCAACGTAGACGAGTGCAGACTGTTACATGTACAGCACTTACAGTAGTAAAAACATTCATTAGAAATAAAATGAAAACCGCTGACCTAAGAAAAATAATTAGCTGTGTGTGTTAAAACATATTTGACATCTTCTAGACAATGTGGAAAAGCAACAGAAAGGCAAACAGGATTTTAGGACATAAGCTTAAAAACAGAATTTTAATAAAGGGATTGTATGTTAAAATTACACAATGCACTAGTAGGATCTGATTTGAAATGTGCTGTGCAATTGTGGTTACCACATTACAAAAATACATCTCTGCTCTGGAATCAGTCCAGACGACAGTGACCAGATGAATTCCTGGGCTGAAAGGAATGTCCTGTGCTCACAGGCTGAAAACCTAAATCTTTTTAGCCTTGAACGGAGAAGGCTGCAATGAGACCTGAATCAAGCATTCAAACTTCTCAAAGGCATCGACAAAGTCACCTCAATGGACTAGATTCAGAACCACTTGTGAAACACAAGCAAGAGGACAGAAGAGGAAAATACTGGCAAATAAAACACGTTGACAAAGGAAGAGGACTACGGTAATACTACCAGCCATATAAGTATATTATATTTAAATCCTTAAATTAATATCGTTATTAAGTTCTTTAGTTACGCAATTCCATATTTTATTCCCTATTAAGCTTATTATCTAAAAAGTACACAGTTTTTACAGCAATAACGACAGCAAGTATTCATAAAAAAGGTTAAAACATTATAGCTTTTTATAAAGTATATAACCTTAATATAGTCAGAACGTGCACGTCAAAACGGAGCGGAGCGGTGGCTCTGTGGCTCAGGATCTGCACCTATGGCTGGAAGTTCGTATCCCCCGGCTGGCAGAGGAATCCTACTCTGTTGGGACAGGTGCTCCAGGGGCGCTGTATAAATGGCTGTGTGCCTCATGGAGAGCAAGCTGGGGTATACGAAAAGAAAAACTCCTAATGCAAGAAATTGTATAGGGCTAATAAGGAGATCTTAACCTTTCCAAAAATAACCACAGCAGGTGACCAAGTTAAAGACATTTATGAAGAAAGTGGAATACTGTTCTGTACTTTTTATTTAAGCTACCATCCATATTCAGTATGTATAATATATTTATATTCCTAAATTCATATCATTTATGACGATATGATGTTCAGAGACATTATGCTCCTGTAATTTTTATGCTCAGCTACCAAAAATTCCCTTTAGTTGTAAAATTCCCTAATAATATTCCAGATTAAGAGTATTTAAAGGTGCACAGTAGAGAGATTAAATGAAGTAATCGTTTCACTAACAACTAAAGCACCGCAAGTGCCACCTGTCGATCATCCTTGACCAGCGAATCACATGCCGCCGCAACCTGCAGCCCCAGTCCTGCGTTACGGGGTTTTACCATGCATTTTGAATGGCTACATCTGTATTTAGGACTGATGATACTGCTAACTTTTTTACATAAAGGGTTGCGAGAGTATGGAACAACCTATCCAGTCATGTTGTCAGAAGCTAATGCCCTGACTTCTGTCAAAGAAATGAGCTGGATGAGATCCTCAGATCACTTAGTAGTCACCAAACAAGTTGATTTCTTATGTGCTTTCCCCAGTTACTCTTTTGACTGCAGCTAATTACCACAGACGTCCAAAATATCTGAAACATCAAAACGTAGACTGAATCTTTCAAAAGGAAATACATATCTTGATCTAGGAGTTCATCTGTTCGCAGACTCACGGTGAACGGGGAGTAAGAAAGCAGTGTGGTTTTAATTAGCAGTGAGTCATGAAGTGGAAATGTCTGCCACATCCAGGGCTGCCGGCCAACTCATTACCAACTCCTAAATGGTTGCACACTTGGAGAGAACATGTCTGCAGACTGTTTTTATTAAGAAAGAGAAAATTTAAAGCAGGAGCATTGACCTGGCACGTGGCCCAGCTGGCAGGCCCTTAAGAGCAGTGATACAAGTCACAAAGTATCAAGGTAAGAAAGAAACCCCAGTGACTTTAGCAGAGCTGCCACTGAAAATACAACAGCCATAATTCACACCAGATGGCTACATCAAGTGCTGGAATGCAATCGCATTATTAATGGGAGCAGCACAGAAATGAATGGGAAAGCTGGGTTACACTGCTGTGTGCATCTCTAAGCAATATTAATATTGAATTAAGGCTAGTATTGCAAACAGGGAGATCATACACATTTGGTGAAGTTTATGTAGGATTTAGTTGTATTGATAAGCTGTCTAATTGAATGTATGGGAGGTGAACCCCTTTCTTGTAATCACACTTGCTTCAAAGCACTAAGCAAATAATAATAATAATAATAAACTTTATTTTATATAGCGCCTTTAAAGGTGGCTTCTCAAAGCGCTTTACAGGATGACAATAACAATAAATAAGAAGAATACAACAATAAATAAGAAGAATACACAAGATAAGACACAATTACAATTTCAACAATACAACAATAACAATAGAGGAGACCGTGGATGGTGGTACTAAGAAAAGCAGAGGGGTGAAGAATGGAACCAGTTCAGTAAAGGCTTTTCTGAAGAAGAAGATTTTGAGTCTGGATTTGAAGGAGTTTAGAGAAGGTGACTCTCTGATATCCTTGGGAGTCAAATTTCGGGGAAACATCTGCATCCTGGGACACTTCAGGAACAGACTGTTTAGAGAACTGATTTTTTAGTTTTGTAAAACAAAAAAAGAAAAAAATCTGTTTAGAAAATGATGGAAAGGAAATATAGTGCCAAACTATATCCGCAAAAAGAAGTGTGCTTATACACAGAACTATCACAATTCCAGGGTACAGTAATATGAATTTAACACCACATTAAAAGATAAAGTAATATGCTAAGATAATACAAATAGCTCTAGATAAAACAATCTTTCTCATCAAATTCATATAATTTAACTTTAATTCCAGTGAATCAGCACAGCCTGGCAAATTCGTTTGGTACGCAAACGTCAGACCTTTTTGGCTCTATAATTTATGTGCCTATATTTTGTGTGGATTTCAAAACAAAATCCGATGAAGCAAAATGTCAGATGTAAATGTGCTACATGCTAAATTGGAAAAAAATAAAGACTGTAGCCAGAACAAATAGTGAACTATGAGGAGCTAGAAGGTAAAATAAGCAAGAAGAACTCAATAGTCTCCTGGAGTCAAGAAAACAGGCCTCAACCACATGTATAAAAATCTAAACTGGAACAGGACCTGCATTGTAAAACTTGCAACCCATCCAGAAGATGCAGATGAACCATGAAATAAAAGGTTATGGTCTAATTAAGATCGGATCAATTAAATCACTGTTTAGTGTTAACTGCAGCTGTTCCACTGTGTAATCACGTAACACAAAGGGCTCGGGGTCACGCTGGATCAATTTAAGGGTTCTGGGTGGCTTGGCCTGATCAAATGATTCTCAGTGTTATTTGAGGTAACAACATCAGACAGACTCTAGGCTGATTTTTCGCCTGTTCTTCACGCATGCTGGCCTCCATCATGACTGCTGGAACGGGCCATCAGGACCAATAGCAGTGAAAGAAGCCTTTAAAACCACAGTTTTCTTAAATTAAAAACGGAAGAACTCTTTATAACAGGGCAAAAATCAGTCGTTTAAATCTAAATGATGTGTGCCAAAACATAAAGTCAAATGATCTTTTTCTTTTACCCAATGGATTTGATAAAATTTCAATACAGGATGTCTAGGTCTTTATAACGCTTTTTACTGGATGTTAAAATCATACAATTTCTGTGATGTAACTTTAAACTGGTAATAGGAAATTATGTTTCAAAAGACACTCCAGACAAAAACAGAATATAAAAACTGCTACAAAACCATTTTTTTAGAAAAATTAAGGTTCAAGATGATTTACGTAATTTACCAAATAACCATTTAAAATATAAGGAAGAAGTAATAGGTTTATTCCATGCTGAAAAGAGAAGAAAGAAAACACAGACGCTGCATTTTCTTTCTTCTCTTTTCAGCCTGGAATAAACCTATTACTTGTTCCTTTGCAGCCTACACATGTTGATGCAGCTACCCACCTGAACTATTTAAAAAAATAAACTTTATTTACAGCTAATTTCATCTTTGGAAAAGGAATTCTCTACCTGCATTACAGGAATACCTTTAAAAGAGCTCTAAAACAGCTATTTCAAGTTACCCAAAGGTGTTCTTCAATAGTACAGTTTGTGACAGTTAGGGCAGACAGTTCAGGAAAGTGGATTACACTGAGAAGAGAAGAGTTTGAGATGAACACATATGGAACCAAGGCATGTTTTTTTAGGAGAAAATGTGTCTTAGATTACAGGCTGTCAGCAACATATGACACCACTGTGCTTTAGGCTGGAGGCAGTCATCCTTTTCCCTGAGGTTTGTGCAACTTCATTGTTTTGCCCTCAAACCCAACGGACAACTCCCATACTGTCACCGCCTTTCTGAGGGCTTTACGACCTCAAGATCAGTGTCACAATACTAACGTCAAAACAGCATGCTTCATAAACTAAACCGCGAGTCAAAACGTGCTTTGAACAGTGGCGCTATCAACACTGAGATCCTGCGGACACTTCACCTTACTTTCTTTTAAAATAATTTTCACTGGAAATAACAACACCTATGAATTAAGTGTCCTGAATGGATTATGGGGTATTTAGTGAAAATGGGGCTGAACTCGCTTGGCTGAGGACTGACCTCCTGGCCAGGGGACGAGGAGGCTGGGACCCCCTGTGGGGTGAGGGGTGACCCAGGGGCTGCTGCAGAGGGGGAGATGGGGTGCAGGTGGGATACAAAAAGCCGTACGTGAGGGAGAAAAGGGGATCTCGTAGGTATTTATAGCGTTTTAAAAGAGGAAATGAGTCATGAGTGATTGCTAATTACTGTCAGCCGAGTCTGATTGAAGTTGGTTGTTGTCATCCCTCCCGGACTTTCGTTACAAACTCCTTTTATCATCACAGCCTGGACCATCTATTATACAGGACCTGGTAGGCTTAACCCGATGTCGTCCAGTGCATTACCAGTAATCAGCAACTGAGACTTTCAAGAAGCATAAGGAAGAGAACAGGAGGGGGGGGGGGAATCACTCAGTAAGCCTGTGCTTATCAAACAAGACAGGAATAACATCTAACTGGGAACATTCCAGGTAGTAACATCCATCACTCCATTATGATCAGGAAAAGGCTGAGAGGAGAGTATCAGGATCCTGGAAATAGTACAAAGTGAATAATAATTGGGTTTATTCCAGACCATAATGTTCTCCACTCATTATACTCCTACTAGCAATGGAGTGTAGTGTATCATGAACTGGAATACACCTGGAAGTATGGATGCTTCTACAACATATTTTTTTAAAAAATGACAGGAAAGTGTTATGTATTTAGTGTAAAATGTGGTTCCTCCTTTCCCTTTTCCACACAGACCTAATTTTAAATCCAAAAAAGACATTCAAATAAAAACAAATATTATTCTTGTTTTTTTTTCACAATTATTTTGTCTTAGCTGGACTGGCAATGCCATTCTTTCGTAATTTCTGCCAGCAAATGAAGAGCAACTCCTGTCTAGGAGTACAAAGCTTTGAAATTCTTTGAAGGTTCCTGCATGTTACAGTACATACTGTACAATAGGAGCAACAGGGAAGTTTTACAACGGCACAGAAACACACTTCACTGACCCATCAGAGAGCACAGTGTTCCAAATTATGCATGCAAACATAACGTATAAATAACATGTCAATGCTTCAGAAACACTCTTCTGCCAGTGGTGAAATACCGGACTGAGACAGCAAAACGATGAATGCAGAGACTTGGACACGTCTATCCTAGACAATAGTGACCTTACCTGTTCCTCAGTTTCAAAATCCACGTTGTACTGCGCCATGTCCTCTTTGGGGTTGTTCTGAACCAGGCTTCGACACAGAAGCCAGGTCGACAGGCCTGCAATAAACATGCCGATGTCCGGAATGAACACTCTGACTCCATTGCCTGCATCTGCTCCCCTCACACTGCAAAGGAGAAGAAAAATAGGCATCAGGAACAGGAAAGGGGAAAAACAAGTACTAAATACAGGTACATCCACTTCGCATACTGTATCTGTGCAGTATGTACTTATTGCATGTAGCTACTAAACCACTGGTGTGTTTGTGTCACCCTGGCGGGCGAGTTGGAAGGCTTTATTTCTCTTGATCAGAAAAACAAACCTTCACAGATTTTTTAGCAAGAAATGCCTTCTGAAGTACTCAGGTGCATGTGCTACTGTATCTACTATACCAGCTGACCAGCTGTGAAAGATTCAAAATAAGATATAATAACACATAACTTTATTGTCCATCCAAAGATTCATTATTAAATTGCAGTTAGTAGGCAGACAAGGTACAGTTACTCATGCAACTGCTGAATGAATTAGAAAACAATACAAATAAGGGTTGAATGCTCTTATTCGGATGTTGTAATTAGTTGTAATTAGTGTGTAATCACAGGGATCTGTATGACCACAGGATCACTCTTCTACCTTATTCATATCAATAATACAGATTCTGGTACAGTTAGTAAACTAGTCAAATTTGCAGATAGTACCAAAACAGAATGATCAGCTGTCAATGGAATTTCACTGTTAAATGCAAATTGCAAAGGAATTTAAATACTGTAAGATGCAGAAAAAATTGAAGATCGGGCAAGCGCTTAGCAAATTCAGTTTAACATAGATTAGTGCATACAGCAATGTTACACATATAATAGGTAGCACAAAACAAATTATAGATACAAGATGTAAAACAGAACTTGATTGAGCTATCTATGAAAAGAAAAAAAAACAGTGTACTGTACAGTGCTGTTCTCACTTATCATATATTGATTACTTATTAAGAGCTGTTGAGTCAGAATTAAGTGAACTCTTGAAGACTCCCTTATGTTCTGCCTGCTGCAGTAGTTGGATACAATACCCTCCAAGCAGAGCATGGGCCCAGTGTACAGACATCTAAACAAGCAGGTGATTTAAGAGCTCAGTGGGAATGAAAATCAGCAAACACAGCAGTCCCCCTGGACCTTGCTTGGGAACCAGCATTCTTGGCAATGAAAAGGCAAACCAAAAAGTTAGGATGAGTAATTTAAAGAGTAGAAATTAAATTAATGGATATTATGTTAACACTGTATAAACACAGTACAAGAAAAGTATAAGAGCAGATACTGTGCATTCCTGGGTGTACAAACATCCTATAATGACAGGCTGTATCCTATACTGACAGAAGAGAATCTTTCTTGACTTGAGCAAAGAAGACTACAGGAACTTCTGAACAGGGAAACGTGTACAAAGAGCCTCAATTGTAATATACTGTAAGCAGATTGACCATGAGACCTTGCCTACTCAGACCCATAAGCTCAAAAAACCATGCTCTCAAACCAAGAAACACTGTACTAAATCAACAGAATGGGGATCTATAAAAAATAAGAATATTCCAGACACAGCAGGTTCTACACGGTCTCAACTTATCCTGGAGCTGAACCAAGATAACATTTATTTATGACAAGATGACAAAAATGCTCAGCTAACCATATCTGCAAATACATATTGCTTGCTGCACCCTTTACAATAAAGCCAAGGGAGCCAAGACTGTTTCCACAGAAAAGCACATTCTGTACATAAATTGTGTCCTACATGTGCAATTTTATATGCATCTTTGAGAAACCCAGATTCAGACCAACATAATAAAAGCTAGCTTGGCCTTCATTTAAGGGAATAAATATTTTTATTAAAACAAAAAAGACATATAAATCACATGCAAACGTGGGGGGAAAAAACTAATTGAGCTTGGATGAAATTTAATTATCCAATGAAGATTTGTTCCCAAACATTTTATTTTTAAGAATTGCATTAGAAAAGAGTCAGGATTGTTTAACAGGGCTAAGTGGCACTGAGCCTATTAAGAAAGGTGACAACACCCCCTAGAAATCTGGACAGCGTGGAGTTCTCCCACAGCAGGCTGTTCAGTCTCACAGCACACTGAAGTTTGCCACTGTCTCAGAGTGGCACTGATTCTGCTCTGAACTCAGTGGCTCTGACTGAATTCCAGCAGTGGCAGAGCAAAGCAGCACAGCATACATCTTCTATCAGTCTTCTGTTTGGCTTTTTTATGATCCCCTTAACAGATAATACTCCACACCATTTGATCTGGTCTAAATTCAAAATAATTGTTTTTAAAGTTGCACTTGCATTTAAAGCTCTGAAAGAGTTTAAAGGAGTGTTAAATACTGGCTTCAGTATGAAAGTATTTAATCCCTTATGAAGATGCATCTTCACCTTTATTTTAAAAAAATGAACAATGCTCATTAAAGTATTATAATAATAAACTATTTTATACAGCACCTTTATAGATGGCTTCTCAAAGTGCTTTACAGAATGACAACAACAACAATAAAAAAGTACACAAAATATGCACAATGAGAATACAAAATAAGAGGAGACAGTAGATGGAGGTACTGAATACAGCAGGAGCAGAGGGGTAAAGAACAGAGCCAGTTAAGTAAAGGCTCTTCTAAAAAAGGGTTTGAGTCTGGATTTGAAGGGGTTTAGAGAAGGTGACTCTCTGATATCCTTGGGGATAGAGTTCCAGAGCTCTGGGGCATAACAGGAGAAGTTCCTGTCACCCATAGAGTGTAGACAGGCTTGGGGGACAGATAGGAGACCAGAATTAGAAGAGCGAAGGTTGCAAGGTGGGGAGCAGGATGATAGCAGCTCAGACAGGTACTGAGGTACCATGCAGAGACTTGTAGGTGAGCAAGAGGATTTTGTCGACACGAAACTTGAAAGGAAACCAGTGCAAGGACTGCAGGATAGGAGTAATGTGATCACTTGGAATAGACCTGGTCAGGATTCTGGCTGCCAAATTTTGGACATACTGGAGTTTGTTCAAAGTTGATTTAGAAACCCCAGCGAGTAGAATGTTACAGTAGTCAATTCTGGAGAAGACAAATGTGTTGATCAGCTTTTCAGTCACAGTTAGTGATAACATAGGACGTAGTCTGGTGATGTTTCTGAGTTGAAAGAAAGATGTTTTGACAATAACCTGCACATGTGGGTCGAATGTCAAGCCTGAATCAAATATCACCCCCACGTTTTTCAATTTAGACTGAATTAAAATGTTTTTTCAGAAAGGTGTTAAATAATGAGCAGAAGCCTGTAGAGACATTTGGACAGATGAATGTGTAAATCTTAAAATCAAAATGGTGTCGACTTTGCCTTGTATTTGATATTGACTTTGCTTTATATAACTCCTGTCATTAACTCACAATGTGAAGCCAGATAAAAAAATATATTGCATACAATTTAAATTAGCTTTGACAAGAAATGTGTTAAAAAAGGCAAGCATGGGCATCAAAACATTCTACATAGAATCCCGAAGTCAATACCTGCAATCAAGATGAGAATTTGCATTACCTCATGGTCATTATGGTAAGAAATGCCTACAGCTCAGCTGATACAAGAAATAAACTACACTGTATAGTGGAATCAAACAGCATTACTGTATATATCATGTAGTTCTCTCACTGGGTCTTTAAAGCACTGTGCCAAAATTAACTTTTACTTTTAACTAAATTTACAAGGGTTCCATAAGGTATTATTTTGACAGAAAAAGAATCAGACTTCAACTATGCAGATATGTAATATGTCCATATTCCGTGCATTGCTCTTTCATTTCTGTAGTTCAGTCAGATTCTAATTAAGATAAGACGAGTGATTAGAATAGCAAGCAGTATTAGGGTAACTCACCTGGCTCAGGTGATCGAGAAGACAAGTCTGCAAGAATGGGGCTCTCAACAACACCCCCCCCCCCCCCTCCCAACACACACACACACCCACCCCTCTTCCTTGATGAAGGATGAGTCAGAGAACGAGGGTGAAGACGGGGTGCAAGGAGGGAGGTGAAAACAAAATGGGCAAGCGAGCCAGCGAGAAGCATGACGTGGAAAGGAAGGTACACCCGGCGGAGCTGTGAGAGTTGGACCACCTCGTGAACTTCTGTTCTCCCAGACGGAAGAGAAACTCAAGACCCAGCACACGCACGGCCAGTCTCTGAGCAGCTGGACAAGTGCTGCTCCAGGCAGTGGGCTGTGTCCCCAGGGCTGGGTATCCCTCAGGCTGTCGTGCAATAGTAACTCGGGGTGCAGGGGCGCTTGCAGTGTCATTTTTGGACTGGACTGTACCTCTCTAACCAGGGCTGAGACACATGGTGAGCAACATGAAAAACGCATTGGAGAAGCCATACTGTGTGTTACTGTGTGTGGGTGCTGCGCAGAGGAAATAACATACTGTATTTAAAAAATAAACAGGGAGAAGACACTCGCTTGCTGAAGTAACGCAGCTTTGAATATGTTCGAAATCCCAATACACAGAACACAGATTCATTTACTGAATGCTCATTATTTGAATTAAAATCTCTATAAATGGCATTTCAGGGCAACCATTCTTCTATGAAAAAGTTACTCAGAATGTTGGTGTCACGAATCTTACTCGCGTTATTTGTATTTGGACACCTCGCTGCCTCGATCTCTGGATACCTGACCTTACTCTGCCTCCGACCCCGACACCGTCTCTGCCTCACGTCTTCTGGATTTGGATACCCCGCTGCCTGACCTCTAGTTTACCGACCTTGCCTGGCTACCCTGACCTCGTACCTTGTACCACAACCTTTGGAAATCTGATATTACTCCTATTAGCTCCGCATAGGGTTCGTTATTTTCCACCGGTTCATACACTTGAGTGTGACAGTTGGTTTTGCAATAGTGTATAAAACATATCTAAGTACACCAAGGTATTTGTCTTAATATTGAAAATCTGGTGAAAGGCTTATTAAAGATTTTACATTTTGTAGTTTTTTCAAATAAGATCATCTGTATTTACTTATATTCTACTTTACAATTATAACTGTTTACATTTAAGTAAGTTTTATGCATTCTTTTAGAGCCCTTTTTAGTTATATTGAATGATTTATCAAATTTTGACTTTACTTTTTTGTTCTGACATCTGTATTCATAAGTAAAGCCTTCATCAACTTTGGAATATTGGGTCCTTTGTTTTTAAAGTTATATGCCCTTTGCCCTACATACAGTACATTTAGAGTGATGAAGTCAACTATTAGTACCTGTGTAGTCATTTATAAACCACCCTCCTCATTGGATTTATTCCAAATAAGATTTAACGCTTGTGTAGGGTCTTCAAGAAGGGACTGATCACATTATTTATGTCGTCATTTTCACAGAGCTGCTCTGTTTCAATTGTTTTTGTGAGGGAGTAGGGGGAGGGAGAGAAAAACTTAAAGGATTTTTGTTCCACCCATGTTAACTGTCCGTTGAGACCTTTCCTATAAAACACAGCAAAAAAGTACTTGTGCAGACATATTTTTACGAGCAAAAATACCAAATCATGCACATTTTGAACTTTCAAGAGAAATATGTATAAACTAATTCTAATAAAAGTTAGATGCAAACTAATAAGATGGTTTCAGCCAGAAATATAAAGCATCAACACACTAACTCAAGAGCTGTCTTTGCAATGTGAAGAGTGGAAGTGTACTTAATTCAATAGGTCATTAATTCTTAATTCATTAATGAAGAATTATGATTAAAAGAGCCGTACTCTAATATTTTTACAAAAGCTAAACAGAGGTCATTAACATTGCCTTAAAATATCACTAACCTCCCTTAAGTTTCTCAAAATTTTAGACAAATATTTGGATGCACTTCCTGCTAATTACACATGATATTACACAACATTTCAAAGGGGAACAACAACTGGAAATTTTAGCCAATTTGCTTTGAAGTCAGAGGCATTTGTCTTGTAAAATTTAACGAGCAGCCTACCACACTTGTTAACACATTTAAAAACACATAAGGGTAAAGGATGTTTTACTCCTGCTTCAGCAACCCATTTTAATGAATCCTCTCTATATATAAATGGGTTGTGCTTTACTGGTTCAAGGTTCCTTTCATCTCTAAAGCCTATAAAAATGAATGGAAGCTGGCAAAAAAGATATTCCAGATGTCACATGTTAAGTACAAGACAGACACCATGATACAGACAATCAACCTTCTGAATTCTGAATTTTTTGTGCCTTTATTTTCCAAACCTATAATGCTCCGTGTGTTTCTTATGAGAAGTAGGGGATTTAACAGATTTACAGCTCTCACTCTATTAAAAAAATGTCCCGTTAAAATGTTAGAAATGAAAGGCAGAGATATCTGTTGAACACAAGATAGAATATGTTATACAGAAATGTCTACAAAGTGAAACAGGGTCCGTTTCCTGAGTGGTCCAAGGTGCTTCCATGTGCTTTAATTCCCTGATTGGACGCAGTGTCCAGAAGCCTGTGAAGTCCTTTGAAAGGAAGATACAACAGGCAGGGAGGCTGTGTAAGAGCCACGAAAGGTTTAACAGGAAAGGTTAAGCCAGGTATATGAATATAAAATGGGGTAGGATGGTGAATTCACAGCAAGGTTCCACCTCACAAATACCAGAAAACTGTTAGGAGCAAAAAAAAAAAAGGAGTTTTAAGTAAAGCCAAAATGTTCTGTTCAAACAAATTCCAAAATCCTAAAAACAAGTTTAAGCTACAGAGTTCAGGACTGTTTCTGGCTCTTTTTCAATGGCTGACCAGCGTGCATAGTTCTGATGAAATGTCGTTTGTAATGTGCCAGCCCTTGAATGTGCTTGCACAAACAGAACATTCAGCACAATGAGCACGGTTAATGTCCCAGTGCACAATGAAAACACAGCGCTGCACGGTTAATATGATAAAGCCAGTGGAAGCACTTAGAATCTGATGCACATGACTAGTACAATGTGTGGTGTTTTTTTATTGTTTTGCTGTGTTATTGTTTTTCTTGGGATGACTTCAACACTGTCTAAAGACACACAAGCAGCACACAGATGAATTGCAGTTTGAGTAATAACAAATGGACTTGTTGTTAAACAAAAAAATAAACTATGGTTTTATGCTAACATGGGAAGAAGGGAAACACAATAATGCCTTGTTTGACTAGATTGCTGTTGATTTGAAATGGGCTTGTTTATATAAGACATTACTCATATAATGACATATGTGACAAAAACCAAGAAATGGGCTGCATTTCACCAAACCAGGAAGTGGAACCATCACAAAAAGTTGCTACTTGGTCGAAGGCCAATATTGCTGCAATATTCTCTTGTCAGCTTGGGATTCTGTAACATTCTAAAACCTTAATATTGTGTGTAAGACATCCCCCCAAGCAATGATGTACTATACACAACATACTCTAAACATCGTATGTTTTTGTAAAGAGGTTGCACCATTATCTGATGTCTGACATTCAAACAAATTGCGGCCTTCCGGGAACAAAACTTTCCAAAACACGACATTTCACTGACATAAGCTAAACACAAGCTTCCAGCAACACATGAAAAAGATGTTACAATGTTGTACGGTATGTTAGCTGGGATCTGGAAAGGCAGAGGGCACCTGCATCCAACCAGAACTGCATCTCTAGAACCTATCCTTAACCGCCCAGCCAACAGTTCAAGAGCTGCTGTGGTATCTTATTAACCACAGGAACATCCTTGATAGTCCCGAATAACGTTACTGTGCTTTGGCAGTGCTCTACAGATACACAGATAAGATACAGATCTTAATAGAGCGTTCGGCCACCACGAGTCAAAAGAACAGCTGGAATGGACACCGTTCTTCCACAAGAAATTCCATTGTGTGGTGTTTTGTTGATGGCGGTGGAAAACATTTCCCAGAAGTGTTTAATTGGGTTGAGATCTGGTGACTGGGATGACCACGGTATATGATTATCATAGATTTCATGCTCATCAAACCATTCAACAACCATTCATGCCCTGTGATTCAGGTTTGCTCGTCTGTTTTGCTGTTTATTTGAACCAATGCACTGACATTACATTACAGGAGTATGCTCTTTTGTCCACAGTTGCCCCTAGCTGATGTAGTCTTTCCCTCAGACTTCCATGCCAACATCACCTCAGCCAAGTTGAACAGTCACTGTCACTGAAGCTTCTGCCAAACATGCCCGAACAATCAGCCCTCTCTCACAGTAACTGCCATCTCTGCCTTTGGCCATAGCAGCTGAAATAATGGACAACTGTACCATCATCATCATCTTCTGCTCTGAAACCAGTATGAGAAGAAGTTCTGAACGTCACCTTAATGTCACCAGAGTGGCGGCAAACTGTTACACAGCAGCTTCTTCAGAGGCTCACTAGATGCATCGGTGTCAAGACAGGGACACAGAGCATTGTGGGTGAGGTCACAGCAGACACCTGAGTATTGTTATTTTCTTGTGACAGTATGTTGCTTGATTCTTAAGAAAAATCCAATAAAATAGCAAATGATGTGTTGTGATGAGTGGTGTGAAATTAATTCACGTTTCAGTTAAACGTACGGCATGTATGCATATGCTGTATGTCTTTATATATGCAGTACAGTATACAGTATGTACAACTGCATGTATGCACACAACATATCACGGCACCTCCACAGTCTTTGCACAAAAAAGTAATGTAATGAAATGATGAACTCTCAAAGCATAGAGTCTTACAAATGATGTGAAATATTTATCGTTTCACACTAACGTCAGTAATTTTCTCCTACTGGATCTTAGAAACACATGCAGTGCATTAAATGTGTGCCATGGTACAGTATAATGTTCCATCAGGTTCGACTTCATTTGCATAAGATCAGATCACTTTATTGGCCCTATACAATTTCTTGCATTAGGAATTTGTCTTTCCACATACCCCAGCTTGCTCTCCATGAGACACACAGACAGGGAGAGAGAAGCTGGGGGTCAGAGCGCAGGGTCAGCCATTTATACAGCCCCCCTGGAGCAGCTGGGGTGAAGGGCCTTGCTCAGGGGCCCAACGGAGTAGGATTCCTCTGCCGGCCGCGGGATACGAACCGACAACCTTCCAGCCACAGGCACAGAGCCTCAGCCACAGAGCCACCACACTGTACCTTTCCATAAAGTATATGTTCTTTGGACCAGCTTGTCTACAACACTAATACAGTAGTTTAAGTGACTGCAACAGCTCATTAATTTTAGTATATTTGGCTGTACCAGTTATACTGTTTATAAAGTAGTTTATATAGTAGTCATACTGGGTGATCTACAGTATGCTCTTTCTACCTCCAGGTCCATCCATCAAAAAAGCAGGCTCCAGGAAGACAGTATTTGTATTGGAAATGTCAAGAGCAGTGGGGGGTGATCATGCGTTAGTGTGGGTGGGAGTCTGCGAGAGGGTAGGAGATACCATTTGCATAAATAATCTGGGAGATTTCTTAATAGTCTGAAACTCAAAACTGAATCACGGCAGGTAGCAGCAAGTGGCCTGTGCACTGTGTCTCTGAAGGGGGTCTCAGTAATTTGATTTAATTATTTAGAGTGCAAGTGAAATCCGAGACACACTGAATACTTGATTGCTGGGTTGTGTTATTTCAATGCAAACACATGGTTTTTCACATGGTTCAATTCACAAAATGCCTTGAAAAAAATATCCAGGAGAACACAAATCCTTTAACATAAGTTATTGACTTTCCTTGATTTTAATTAGAAGAGTGAATAAATGTGACATTTGTGTTTTCTGGACTTAAATTATTTATGACAAATGTGTAATTTGCTCTGTGTAATACTTCAGTTTACCGGTTACAGCATTACAATTTTAGAAATATTTAAAGTAAGAAACATTATCCAAACCATAACCATTCTGCTACATGATGTTTTATGTTCATATTTCATCAAGGATATGAACAATTCCATAGGACACTGTATAAGCTGTAAAGACATTTTTGTTGACTTGAACTTTTGACATTTTGTTATGTAATATCTAGAAAAACAATGTGTTGTTTTAACATTTTAAACACATGTATCCTCAAATACAGGAAAACCAGGGAATACAGTGATGAAATATTAGTTAGTTTTGTGAAACTCTTTTTTTAATTTTTGGTGAATTTTAGAACATAAGAAAGCTTCTCTCCCCTCTCGCTCCTTTGGTAGTTTAATAGCTCAGTTAAACTAAAATCTTGCCCAGCCATTTGTTATATCTGCTCACAGTTTGGATCCCTACCACCTGGCTGGGAAGCTTGTTCCAGACATCCATAACTCTTTCTGTAAATGAGTGTTTCCTATTCTCTGCACTTACCAAATTCCATTTAGTTTTAGACTATGTCCTTGTGTGAAATTGTACCATGAGTTAGCCCCATTTATACTGCTGAGCACCTTACATAAGATCAGATCACTTTATTAGCCCTTTACAATTTCTTGCATTAGGAATTTGTCTTTCCACATACCCCAGCTTGCTCTCCATGAGACACACAGACAGGGAGAGAAGCTGGGGGTCAGAGCGCAGGGTCAGCCATTTATACAGCACCCCTGGAGCAGCTGGGGTGAAGGGCCTTGCTCAGGGGCCCAACGGAGTAGGATTCCTCTGCCGGCCGCAGGATACGAACCGGCAGCCTTCCAGCCACAGGCGCAGATCCTCAGCCACAGAGCCACCGCTCCGCATACTGAATCTCGGCTCAATCTCCATTATTCTGGACCAAAGAGATGCTTATGAAGTTGAATGTACATTAAGTAGCAAATCAAAAGCGGGACCGAAAGAGGGACCGAATCAAAAGCTTTCTTGAAGTGTAAATATAATATACAGCACCCAGTACTCGTTAAAAGAATTCTAACAGGTTAGACAGGACCTTCTCTTTCCAAATGTAGGTTCAGCGATTTATTAGTTATAAAAATTGATTAATCTGCATTGTTTTCAAAATGGAAAAATAAACATTTCCAAGATAAATGATTAGTAGCTAAAAACATATCAGGTTGCTTAAAATAAGATGCATATCTCTAAACACATAAAAGCCCAGCGACCACACAACATTAGAATCTTTTCAGGGAATTCAAGCACAAACAGGTTAGGCTTAGTGAAAATGTGCTTTTGAATATTAGCAGACCTTGATTTATGAATGCCTTCAGGCTAGGTATTAGATTTCTTTTGTGCGTGCATTCCAGAATCCCTGCAGTCAGATGTTAGTCATGCAGTCAAGACCTGCAAGAGAGAGTCTTTCATGCCGGCTTTCTTAGAGGCACCAATGCGGACAAGCAGACCGATCTGTGGCATTGCAAACCCTATCAAGTCACGTGCCACTGTGTCACCCTGTCACCGGCACCATCTCACGCTCCTTTACAAAAACTGTCTTTCATTAAATCAGCAATGAAGCACGTCACTTCCAATCTACTGCACAATAGAGTGACACTACATCCTTAGGTGAGGCTCCAGTATGTGTGTAGGATGAAATTCAAAGCCTCGTCAAAACATATCTGTTTAGCAAACTCTAAAATAGCCCATTCGATGATAAGTGAGAAAAACTTTCAATTTCAGCTTAAAGCTGGTAATGTAACTCTCTTTTAATTGGAAACCATAACGAAGCTTGTCATAAGCAATACAGATAATCAAGTGGCTAAAGTAAGTAAAGTTTCTCCTGCCAGTGTGAAGCGGTGCTTCAGTGACACTTATTGGAATTTTTAAAGAATTGTCTCTACTTTCGCTACAGATTGCAGAATACAAGCAAGATGTAACCACTATTATCTCTGTGGGTTAACAGCAGTTTTTGGAGGTCTTCTCTTGTGAGAGGTCAGTGAAGGTGTATGACATCTTGAACTAATCATTATAAAATGAGAATTAATCTAGATTATTTTGTGATAATAGCTGGTTACATACTGTATTAAAATACTTCTTTCTTTACTGGATGAACATTTCACAGGTTTTCTATCTCCAAATGTAATACAGTAAAGAAAAATACAAACCTCTTGTCTGTTTACTACTGTGACCTTTAGTGTCATGTTTGACTAGTTTGCTGTTTTTAGTCACCTAACAAAGAGACTGATACTTTTGGGGTATATTTTCCAACAGTTAGCTTTGTTCTGTAATCAGCTTTTTAAACACAGAGCTTTTTAAACACAGACGTCCATAAAACAAAATCATATGGATATACATTTTTAAAAATGTCTGAATCAATATCAAGGTGATCGTCCTCATCTGAAAGGTACATTATGGACAACCGTGTCAAAATCTGCATCCCTCACTATAGCTCTTCGTATGTTTATCCATGTACAGCATATTAAAAACATACAGCATGGTTCTGTGATCTATGCTCCATAGATAAGTTGATATCTGTTCACAAGCATCATCCCACATGATCCTTTTGTAGACACAGAAGCTTTTCAGATACCTAAGTAATTAAAAAATAAGAACTATCGGAAAGATCAATAACAGTAAAGTGAAAGCTATGTAAAACTATCACTGTGAAAGTATTAAAAATGTAATTAGTTGTATAATAAATATAAATAATATCTAGACTGTATTCACTTGCAGAGGTTGGACACAGCAGCATAAATAGCTCAGAAAATAACATGGTGTTTGGCTTAAGAGACTAGGATTGAGCAGGGACAGAGGAATCAAGTCCAAAGCACAGGTTGTTCTGCTGCTTGAATGGAATGCAGCTTGTTTATGTACCATGGGGCACACCAAGCAAAATAAACAAGAAAAAAAAACCCTGATAATTTGAACAGAACCTTAAAGCAAAACAGACCCAGCTTAACTAAAAGGAGCTCTTGGAGCAGAGTGAGGTTCAGAAGTTCTAGTTACAGTAGATTCACCAGGTCTAGTCTACATAAGGGGATGGTCTTTTCCATTCACCCATTTTCTAACACGTATAATCCAGTGCAGCGTCAGGCAGGCACAAGGCAGGATACACCCTGGACAGGACACCAGTCCGTGCACACAGACATGCACACCCTCACACCGGGGCCTTTATACACACCATTTTACAGAAGCCAATTAACCTCCCAGCATGTCTTCAGACTGTGGGAGGAAACTGGAGCACCTGGAGGAAACCCACACGATCACGGGGAACACATACAGTACAGCAAACCAGGAACTGAGCCCAGGGCTCAAGGATAACCGCTGCACCATCATACTCTTTTTTAATATTTATATGTTATTAAAAGTTCTTTTTAATATGAAAAACCTATGGTCAGGAATGTCCAGTTTAAATGCTTGTAGGCTGGAAATGTCCACATTTCGACCGCAGGAATTAACCAGGTCTAATGTATAGCCATGTCTGTGTCGGACTGTTCATACAGTATGTGGAGTAAAACCAAGAACAATCCAAAGTAGTAAAGAAATTGGCAGCAGCTGAGTGGTTAGAAATAAATCACATGTATGTTGACATTACCGAGAAGTCAAATATTGAACTGGACACAGCAGTGTTAATAGGTCAGAAATAATAATAATAATAGTTCAGAAAAAGTATTAGTAGGCTTAAAGGTTCATTAAACTAGAATTACCAGCAGAGAATGAAAAACTAAACTAAAAACTATGGATTCAAAGTGTACAATATTCTGCACAGGAACCATACCTATACCATCACCCAACACCCACCCTGACCTGGTGGGTGCAAGATTTCTCAATACAGGCAAATCTGGAACCTTATTAACAAGCAAAATATAATTGTGTGTGGAAGCGTGGCTAACAAACTGAACACCAGATAGTGTTCTCAATGGGCTTATCTGGTTAAATAAAGCATTAAAAACTGGACAAACACATGCTAAGCTTTTGTTAGAAAAAAAACGAGCCTTGTCCTATAACAATCGAGCTGAAAGAAAGCATATTCCTGTAGTGCTCCTCGCTGAAAAGATCCCTGAAGTAGAGATGGAACCTGAACGTCTGGAACAGGAGCATAGACAGCCATAATGTCATGGCCCTGGGGTGAACAGCGATGCCCATGTGACCGAATGGCACTCATGACGCAGTCAAAAGTATTATTTTAGACCATGCTGCTATCAGAGCCTCTGTGCTGCCGGGGTTATGTGAGCAGAGTTCCTAGGCTATGAGTGTGATTACAGTACATCAGCTTGTTTGGAAACAGCTGGAGCAAGGACTCAATAACTGTGAGGCAGAGTATGAGATCATGATTGTTAGTCCAAAAACAAAAGTGGCACAGGTGATCCAAGCTGTGCAGCCACTCCAGTACACACACAATGTACCACTACCAGCCTGACCTCTGCCACCATCAGCTTGAGCAGAGGCTACAGGAGTCAGCACCTCTGAAAAAGGTGTGCTAGGAATTGACTCCCAGCTGAAAGACCACTCTCCTTGCAGTGATGAGAGTGCCACTGACAAAAAGAATGTAGAAGGTTCCTCTCAAAGCTGGCATGTGTGGGCTATACAGATAAGAAAAGGAAAACTTCAAAAGGTAGTTTTGTTTTCAGAGAAACAGGCTTGATGAAGTCAGCTGTTAGTCATGGATCCCCAGACAGATATAAATGGTGTAATCACCAAAAGAAGGCAGGGTCAGTTCACATGGCCACACAAGCAGAAATTGTCTAAAAGTGTCTTCTTCTGCCACACCCTGTGACAGCTAGAGTGAAGCTGGTAACCATCTGGAGAGAGTGCCTTTTATCATAGACTCTTACTTCTGGAGAGTGTCTGCTGCTTTGTATATTTTGATGACAACAGATATAAGGGCAAGGAAAGGTGGAGCAGCAGATGTTGTAGTTTTCTCAGTTATCTATAGTTCTGTTAAGAATCTGCCTCACTATGCAGTGTTATCTCAAGTACAACTACAAAAGGACAAAAATATAACACAACACCAGTTATAAACTCCCTTCAAGAAACTCAACACATGGCACAAAAACAGAAGTACAGAAGTTAAAAATCGTGGTGTGAGAATGTACGGTTTATGTTTTTTGGACACTGTGCTGGTGTTTGGAATTTGTAAGATGTGTGGAGGCCAAATGAGATACAAGACAAGAAAAGTAAAGAGACTAATGCATCGAGTAACTGTATCAAGAGAGTACTGGAGATGTATTTTAATGAGGGTCTCTGGTGGCGTGTTGGTCAATTCAGGATATATTAAAGGTATCAATAAAAAATCATAATTCTGATATGTAAAACTGGAATGACTTCAAAGATGTAAACAATAAAGTTACAAAAGAATAACAGTCTACAGCATTTAATGTTTAAAGGCCAGAACAAGAATTAGCAAGAAGGTGATGTGGAATGGAGCATTCTTATGATATTGGCACAACATCACTAAATTCAAGAGATGGTGATGATGAGTGTATGATTACTCATTCACACTGTTTAAGAAACTGCAGGGACAATATAACAAGAGAACACATTATCAGGCCAAGCCTTCAAAGTTTTATTTGCTTCATGATTCTAAACATAATCTAAATTTCAGGATTCCAAACTCTATAGAGGAATAGGCAGTATTTATTATATAATTTTATTATAATTAAACAAAGAGGCAAAGGACTATTGATTCTCATATCAAGAGATTCTCCAAGATCTTAAAATGAGCTATCACTATGAGTTCTAAGTGGGCACAATACCTAAACACTACGTCTGCACCTAAAGAGCTGGACTGCTTGAAAGGCTGTACAGTACAGTAGTTACAGACTTAAATCAACATTCTGCACAATAAGATGAAAACTGCTGTCCATAAGCAAGCCACCAAACAATTTGAGAGAGCCTGAGCAAATCTACCTAGAAGAATGGACACCAATTGCATTAAATCAGTTTGCCCAAAAAGACTTGCTGAGACATACCCAAAAAGACTTGCTGCTGAAAACTGCACCAAACATTGAGCGATTTAAAAGACATTTAAGCAATCAATGTATTTCAATTTTTTTCTTTTTAGGTTTTGCTGACATTTATGGTAATTTACGCTATTCTTACATGTTTGAGTATTGAGGTTTTAAATAAAACATTCAGTTTAACAAAATGTAAGTTATTTCACGAAATGTGCAACGATAGGAAGGGTCTGAATACTTTTGCAAGGTATGTCTATCGAGGAGCATGTCAGTTAACAGACCTACAGATAGTTTGAAGAGTGTAGAAGATGAGAATGTTTTATTATCCCCAGGCGAAATTTGTTTGATGGGTTTATGGGTTTTATGAGTTCAATAGAGCAACACAACAAAAAATAAACATCATCAACAAACAATTCAATACAACAGCATTTTTCTGATGTCTATTACCGCTACACTTAGTGGAACAGAGGCGTCTCCCAGATGGGAGCAGTGTAAATTCACAATGAAGGGGGTCTGACACACACTCCATGATGCTCTTAACAACCCTCTGTTTGCAGAGAGCGTTTGGATGGGTCTGATTTGCGCCGATGATTTAGCTGCTTATCCTCACTGTTTCTTCTGCCTATTACAATGTGTGATACTGATGTTGCCAAGCCCACAAATAAGACAGTACAGTATGTCCACGGTCTTAATAAACATCAAAACACTTCCATCTCAATACTTAAATCTAACACTAAATAATCGGAGTTAATTGGTCAAAAGATTTCCGAGGAAGGGCAGTTAGAAGTACAGTACAAGGTGCATTTCACCAAGCAAGTGATGACCCACTACAGGAAATATGTATGTCTCGAACGTCTCAGGTGCCAGTCTGGAGCAGCTTTGGGTGTGCATAACATTTGTTATGTTGAAGCTGCGCAGCAGTTTCCAAGACAGATGGAATTACATTTTTATAAGAAAATAGTGGTCAGACAGTTATCTAGGTTTATGCAACAAACTGGCCCCTAGAATGAGATTGGCCAAATAGTGTGAAGACTGAGTTACAGGGCACATTCTCCAAGCAGTTCGTGATGTGGAGAGGGCCTAAAAATGATCAGAAATCAGAAATAGCTTTGGTTATTCCTGAAATCCGGTTTGTGTTCAATAATAATAATAATTTGTTACACTTATATACTGTAGGGCTATTCTGGTCACTCCACTCAAAGCGCTTTACAGGTGATGGGAAATCCCACTACCGCCACCAGTGTGCAGCCCCACCTGGATGATGCGACGGCAGTCCACTCCCCACACACCAGCTCTCAGTGGGGAGGAGAGCAAAGTGATGGGTTATTAGGAGGCCATGATTAGTGAAGGCCAGGGGGAAATTTTGCTAAGACAGTGGGGTAACACCTCTTATGTTTTCAAGAAACACCCTAGGATTTTTAATGACCACTGAGAGTCAGGACTTTAGTTTTACATTTTTACAGTATAGTGTCCCCGTCACTATACTGGGGCATTAGGACTCACACAGACCGCAGGGTGAGCGCCCCCTACTGGCCCTTCTAATATGTCTTCCAGCAGCAGCCTTAGCTTTTCCAGGAGGTCTCCCATCCAGGTACTGGCCAGGCTCACACCTGCTGAGCTTTTCATGGGTTCAGTGGCAGTTTTCAGTTGCAGGGTGATATGGCTGATGGGTTCCCAAGAAACTATATCAAAAGGGCTCTTGAATACACAGGTCAGGTCACCATCTTGACTGGGTGGCACTCAGTTTTTTTTCCCCACATGAAATGGTGCAGCTGTCCCACTGTACCCTTATGGTATTAAAGTGCTTAGCTACCCAGTGTTTGATCACTGATTCAAAAGTAGGGAAAAAAAACACTTCTAAGAAACAAGAAAAAATAAAAAAGAAAGAAAAAACTTATCTTATCTATAGGTTATATCTATAACCTAAATACTATAGGTTTTCACTCCTTGGAACCTAAAAAAACACATATTATGTTTAAAACCCCAGAGATACAATGGGAAGGGTGTTCCAAAATGATTCAGTTATACAAGGTCTAATGGCAATAAAGCATTATGTGAACTTTCCATTATAAAACTACAAAAACATTTCTGAAGAACCAAATGAACCAAAGAAAACCTAATAAATATGCTGGGCTTTTTTTCATTTTGGGTCTAGAGCATTTTAGGGCCAACCTTAATTGATAGTGCACACAGCCAGTGAATACAAACAAAACATCATGAAAACATTTTTCCACTGTTATTCACTGTTACTCACTGTTAGTCACCGAAAACAACTGAAATCGGACAAATCACCCATTTAAAATTTTAAGAGCACTGATGACAAGTATTTAAAGGAAAAAAAGCATTTTGTTTGCAACACTGGAATGAAGCTATTAAAATATTTTCCACACTGGTTTGTTTGTTCTGACAAATAGAAGCTACCCATCAGCACAGTGCCTATATTGTAGATGTACAGTACATTATTTGAAAAATATCTATAGCACATCTAGATTAAATGATCTATGCCTGTGGTTTAATTTACTACACGTTATAGAGAACACTATTGATAAAAGGGTTTTAGAAAGAATTTTAAAAGCGTTTTCTGGTATAATTCCTTTTGGTGGATTTGCTACAACATAAAACTAAAAATGACAGATGAATTTTGGTACTCGATATGACTGACTCTTTGATATGGACTGCCATTCAAAAACATACTGTAGCACTTCTTACCTCAGACAGATGGCTATGCTACTCCTAATTTTAGATGCTGTTTAACTAAATCCCAGATAAATTGTTACTGTAACTCCATGCTATATCAGTAGCAGTGCTGTGTTTTGTTTCTAAGAAGAAAGTGAAAAAACACTGTTATAAGGTGTCATTAGGCACATTCTCTGTGTACAGTTTTTGAAAGATGAAAACAGATTAAATGATATATGCCTACTGTTTAATTTAGAGACATACTAAAAGTAAAATAACCTAGAAAAATACATTTTGTGCATTAAATCACATGATTAATACTGTGATTATATAATAATGAGTTACAGAAACATATTAGTTAATTGAATTACAGTTTGAATGCCTCGTAGATAAAACCAAATCAATTTCAGAAAAAAATGCATTGTAAAGTATGTGCACGTGCTGCATAAATGAAAAATGCAAAAGAAATGCAAAAAATCCATTCTATTCCGGTGACATTTAAATAAATAAGGCCAATTTACTATCTTCTCAAAAGGGAAATACGTAGTAAAACAACATCAAATAAAAGTTGCTTTGAATGGAAAGTAGTTAGTAATCAGATCAAACTGCACAGACAGAATCACAAGCACATGAAAGTTTATCCTTCCCACTGAAGTCCTTTCATCTTTCATACGCCTTTTTCTCTTCTACAGTTCTAAATATTATACACCAAGCACAGTAATCGCCACAGTTCAGAAAACAGAACCACTTCACCTGAGAATCCTAAAAGTAAACACGTGTCTGTATTTGTTCATTATTAGATTACTTCGATC
Source organism: Atractosteus spatula (assembly GCF_055471065.1). Taxonomy (NCBI): domain Eukaryota; kingdom Metazoa; phylum Chordata; class Actinopteri; order Semionotiformes; family Lepisosteidae; genus Atractosteus; species Atractosteus spatula. The sequence goes on along the minus strand of NC_142711.1, from coordinate 3,734,877 downwards.
TTATCTATACATTTCCAAAAATATAACAATACATTTACAAACTACTTATATAGTTCCCAAAGCTTTACACACACAGTATAGGAAGGAAACCCACTTTATCTATGACCGACACATGTGAGACATGCTTTACAATAACTCACATGATAAATGATAAAAGGCCAGTTGATTTATTTGCCAATAGTTTCTTGAAATATAGATGTCAGGGGGTGCCCAAGAACAACCAAGGCTCGTCTTGGTCATTTTATTTTTGAAAACAGGTCAATTCTTATTAAGACAAGCTATTTGATATGACCTTTTTCATCGACAGCAAACCAAAAGGAGGAATCACTCATTCATGCTCACATGATTGTGTTCGTTTGTAGAGTGTCTTAACACAACAGCACAGAGAGACCTAGAGCTCTACAAAATTAACACTGACCGATAAATACTGGAAAAAGTGAGTGCGTTTGAGGGGGCTTTCCAAGGGAAATATCTCTCATTGTCATACAGTCCAAGGAGTAACTCACCTTTTCCTGCAATTTCTTTATTAATGCATATACCGTATACATCAGCGGCTTAAAAATATGCATTGAGGAATAGTCTCTGATGTAAATATTATTTCTTTAAAGTACTGTACCATAGAAGCAAGGATTGCCTGTTATACTACTGAACAGTAAGAAATCGATTCATTCCAATATTTAACTCAGAATGTTTATCACCTTTTTATGAAGGATTACCATAACATATGTAAATTAACAGTAAAAAACATTTCCATGCATTGCATATATTAATGGTAGATAGAACCACACAATTAAATACTGTAATACATCCAAATTAACAAGTCATACAGTATGTCAATATACTGTATAATTCAAATGCTAAGAAGACTAATTTCTAAGTGTTCAAACACAAATGTTGGAACAAAGGTTACAACATGTTTCCAAGTTCAAAATACAATTTGGTAATAATACTCAGAAGCCATGATATATAAGATAAGTAAACCAGAGTTCATTGCGTGATTAAACTTTCTGATAGTACCACATTCATACTAGTGAAAAAAAAGTGCAAAAATCAAAATAAAACATCTTTTCAGTGATTTCACATTCAAGTAACATTTTGCTCTCCAGTACAGATCGTTAAACATGCACAGCAAATTTATCATTACTGTGCGTTAGTGATCAGCCCTTAGAATGAATAATGAATGGAAAGTCTCTGATAATTGTCTAACCTGCTGTTGCTGGGGCTTTTAGAAATACTGCAAGGTAGTATTTACAAATTATAACTTGTTTGCTGGCGGCTCCTGGGAGTCTCCAGCAGCACCTATCTTATTTATAGACAAAGTCTGACACGCAGGGATGGCTAAATTACAGCTGTCTGTTGGAGATGCCCTGAAGAGATCAGGAATCAAGACGGAATGTATTATAATCCTGGATGTGTTGAAAGTGGGAATTTTAAAAACAAAGGACAAAAAAAAAGCCCTTTGATGGGGTAGTGTGTCACTCAGAATACTGCACTCTGGGCCTTGTTTCTTATTCTGAATATTAACTATTCGCAGGCCCTTTAGAAAGTAAATTAGGGATGTGAACTAATCCCTAACAAAATCACATTTCGTTTGTGCAAATGCATACTGTAAATGCCAAAACTGTTCCAGTTCTGATTAAATACAGTACTTATGGGGGCAAGTTTCAACATATCAAGCTCAAAAGAACATGGAACCTGCTCCATCTTATCTTACCCCACGTTCCACATGAAATGGCAGAACTTGGAGAACCAGCGCGGAGACACTCCTGAAAACGCACATGAGAGCAGCTCTGCTCATATTCCAAACTCCTCCTTTTTCAAAATGCATCCGAACAGTTTCGATTTCCCCAAACTGATTTATAGTTCTGTGGTTTTCCCTCCTATTCTTTAAGTCGTCTTTACATTGGCATCGTGAAGTATTTGAGCATTTGGTAGAGAACTTCGAGCTGGAGCTACTGTACTGAGAACCACAATGCACTTTTTTCCCCGCTCCATTTAGGATACCCGGTAGTTCTATGTTATTATTTTGAGGTGATAGCATCTCCTTCGTGACTGGACAAATCATAACAAAGTGTCAAAAGCCCATGTGAATTATAGCTAGTGTGCTATCTTAAAGCATTTTTTATTTAAATCCTAAAAGTGCAACATTCACATTTTCTTAACGTGCCCTAAATAACACATACAGTACAGTACAGTAACACTGGCTCACACTCATTCTCTAACAGCTAAAAATCAGCTAAGCCTGTTGCTCATGACTGCCTTCAGCAGATAAATGTAAATATAATCTATCACTCAGCACACTATATAAATCTTCCCTCCGGATAACCATTTATCAGTGTCTTGAAGATCTTAAGGTGCATACTGTACCTGTTCTAGAGAATGTGACACACGGGAACCACTGTGAATATTACAGAGATACATGTTTCCTGGCAGGGCTTGAGAAATGTTGCCTTGGGAGGCAGAATACAAATACTAACAATACAAACTTCAAATCAAACACATTCAGATAAATACCCTTACTTAAAAGAAAATCCCCTTGGTCAGATCCCGAGTGTTCCCTTTCAGCATCACATGACACCATCTTTGTGGACCAGAGGCACATGGTATTACTTCTTCTTTATTACCATTACTACTGTATTTTTACTTATCCAAACTGAAAGAACAAGCAGAAAATAAAGAAGCATTTGGGTTGCACCTTAACTGAGCTAATAGTGTCCTTCTTGCTTAGTCTATGACAACTGTAGCATACAGTACTTCCTCTCGATAGCTTTCAAATACTACACAACAAAAGGATATATTCAGTTACTTTGATGTTTAGGAAAATCTAGTTAAACAATATGTAGCTCTGCATAGTACCAAGAAGATCGTACTAATCCCTGGAAAATGAACACACTCCCACACTAAGCATGTCCGTAGACACAAAATATAAATTTCCACCATGGTCGGAGCAGAGCTGGGTATGAGTAGTGTTTTGTAATGGCGTGTTCACAATGCTGTGGTGAGAGATGGATGGTAGGCAGGCTAACACAGTGACATCTTTAAACCAACAACTCTAGCAGAGTGTTCTAAGTTAAGATTTCTGTGCTTTCATTTTCGCAACTTCTCTGGCTTGGGTGCTCTGTGTACCTGTAGCACAGGTTCATTTAAGATTCTCTCACTTCTGTCTGGCCAAAATGAAAGTGAAACACCATTTCCCACTAGTAAGGCTAACAGACCAAAATACAATAAACTTCTCCTCTCTTTTTTGGTCTTCTAAATTAATGTACCTTTGTTTATCTTTCTTGCTTTTATGGCTCCTTTAAATACATATTTTCTGTTTTCATCTCATATTTTTTTAGTTAACCTCCATATTTAAGATAAATCTTAAACAATAAAAAAACTGATGCATCAAACACTGATTCCCTAAAAACTTTGTCTCCTTTGGAACCTTGTGCTCAGTAAGAAAGGTATTGTAGGTCATTTAAAAGAATCTGAAGTACTGTATGAGGCCCACGTAGCACGTGGTTTCCAAGAGAATTTAATTTCTGGCTAGAGAGAAAGGGAGAGTTCATTTGTGAATGCTGTCATCTGGATGAGCACCTTGAGCCCAAGATTCATGGACTTTGAGACCCAGCTTGCTTAGCTCTGCTTCAACACAAATTTAGAAGACTTGGGACTAGCTCCCCAGAGCATGCTGGGCTGAGCCATTGGCAGTTCCCAGGAGCCCTCACCCCCACTGAAAGGGAGGTGGTGATAATGGAGGACTCAATTACTGGACGTGTGCACAGGGCAGTGTGTGCAAGAGCAATAAAATGATTCCAAAAGGTACATTTTCTGTATTGCTCATTGGAGCGATAATGGGATTCAGGAAATGTACATACTGTAGAGATCAATCACTGCTTACTTTATTTAAATGGGCTTCATTGTAAAAGCTGCTGGCAACAAATCCTGTCTAAATGATCAATCCAACTGCAGTTTGAGCTATTTTTATATTCAGTGGATTTTTTTACTTTCATCCATTACAAACACTTTCATTTAATGCGCCTCTAGCCGTTTTAATCCTACAAAGTATCCCTGGAGCTACGGTTGAACGGTTATTTTCACACAGAGATTGTTGTGACCCTTTTTGTCAACCAATATTGTAAAATCGTGGCTGCTACAGGGCCTTGACCCTTCACACCACTTCAGAGTGTGTGAAAGTCCATGCAGAGCTCTTATTTTCTTCTGCTCCAGGAACCTCAGCCACCTCCAGGGAGGAGGGCAGCTCTGTCTGACAAATATTCCCTATCAGCACTCTCTTATACAGTATATCATGGATTTCATTTGTCTTGAAAATACAGATATGTAGCATATTACATTCTGGAAATCTTCCCGTGAAAGCGTCTTAAATGCAGATTTGAAACATGAGAAAGGAGGCAACACGTAGCTTGTGGAGCTGCTAGCAGATCTTCGGATCTCATCCAGCCATTTCTTGAAGGAAGCCAGTGTACGCACTGTTATCTTAAAATAATGAGTGACGCACAAGACAACACAAATCAGTGTTCCCCCCAGTCAGATGTCTTGTTTATATTTATAACATAAGACCACATAAAATTCTAAAAATGTGAATAAATCATCATCTGCATCACAGCAGGAATCGTACACTAGCAATGCCCTACATTTTGCTGGACCTGAAATGTTTTGGAGCTGCAAGAAAAATAAGATTGAAAGGGCTCTTTAATGCATTGGGGCGACACTAGCCAATAAATATGAAACACGCGTTTGTTCTTGTTAAATTCATCTTGTTTCATTATTTCTTTCTTGCCAGATGAGAATATTTTCATTAAGAAAAAAACTCACTCTATGCTTTAAAATCTTGATAAAAATGAAAATCAAAATTTCAAAAGGCCCTCTTTTTCACCACATTTGTTCATTCATTTCTGTTGCTGTCAACACCAACATAAAATCTAAGACTCACTATATGGCTTTTTTCTTAAGTTTTGCAAGACTCGCTTTTATACTATCTTTTAAAATCCTAAATTTAATCCCATGAAAATAATTCAAGTTTTCCAGTCTCTAAGATATTTTGAATTGCAGCCTTTCATTTTTATAGGGCATGACTTTTCCAGCAGTCCCTTGTCTTGTAAATCCTGGTGTGATGGCAATATTCTGAACCAAACACACAGTCAGAGCATGGAAACATCATAAAATAACACTGGTCACAGGTCACTCTGACTAGCTTGTTTGGGTATCAGTGTGCTACAGTTACAGATCTGTGAATCTGTTTCAGACTGTTTCTTGAAAGATCCCAAAGGATCAGCTAAAACATGGATGCACAGCTTGTTCCAGAAACCCACCATCCTTTGAATAAATACCTTCTCTGATACCTAAATAAAATTTATCTTAATATTCGTTAACGACCCTGGGAGCAGTCAGTTGTGCAGTATCTCTGTTGATTGTGAGGTATTCTTTTGGAGCAACTCTGTCAAGACTTGTACTTAAGTCTCCTTCTGTCTGTTTTACATAGAAAAAATCAAGTGCTTTTTTTCAGTATGACACCCAGAGTCATGTGTAATGTTTTACAGTCAATGTAATTTCCTTAGAAGACAAACCCTCACTAATTCTATTTAATTCAGTTTATATGAATTCATCTTCAACTTCTATATCAATAATTGGAACTCAAACTATTTATCAGACTCTGTTTGTTTACCTGTAAGTTTACATTTCCTGCTTGACCTTTGGATACTGTGACTGATATTCTTGTTGAGTGCAATCTACAGGTCTTGAACCCATGTAATAATGTTATTTGTTTATCCTGTGAGCTTACAGGCTTCAGTACAAAAAACATCTGCTATCTATTCTGCTGGAATCTTTTAGGAAGGAGTCACTGGTTTTACTTACAATACAACCAAATGCAAAAGTATCTCTTTCCTACAGCTTTTTCACCAAGTATCAACTTTGCCATGTTCTTCGCTTATTTATTTCTATTTTTATATGTTATTTATGTTTCTAATAAAAGTATAGAGTTAGTGGGAGCATAGTGGCAAATGCTCTTTGCCTTTGCGATGAAAGAAAAGTTTTAACCCCGGCTTTCGAGATTCTCAGATGCTACTCAGAACCCACCCCAAAGACCCAAAGAGATTGGTCCAAAGATTTTAGGTGGTTTGTTTAAACCCACATAATAGCAACCGGCATGTCATTCAACTCTTCATAATAACAGTTAAGGAAATATAGTGCATAATTAATATTTATATATCCCATTATTCTTAAATAGATATGTTTCTGAAGTCTGAAGCAAATTATTTGAAGTAAATTTTCCAGCAATTCCATCACAATTATGAAAGAAAGTGATTTAAAGATTTGTGATAACATGCTGAAAGAGAAGCCAAAAAGGAAACTACTGTATGCTGCCCTAAATATTTTAGGCATTGCACCATAAGAAAGGTTTTTACCAGATGTGCAATAGAATAATGTGTAATATTGTGTACCGTGTTAAGACAGGTTGGCACCACGTTCTTCAGCAACGGTGTTTTGCACATTGATCAGCTTTACTGCTATAACCGTTCTGCAGAATAAGCCTGAGGCTTAAAACTGAAAAACAATTCACAACTTACTAGTATTTAAAACATAAGGTTCTTTCCTTGACAGTTTTAGAAATTACATACAACACTAGCATAAGAAGGCTGAAGGAGGACTTCTAAACAGCAAACAGTTGTAAAGTCCAGACAGCTTCATATTATATTTAGTGCTGCTAAAACCTTACTGTGCTGGAAAGTGACTTTATAAAATTAAATAAAGAATAATACAAATAAAATAGCACATTTTGTTTTGGTTCAGACACAGAAACACAAACTTTGACTTGCAAAAGTTTTGCCTCATGCTAAATTATCCATTTAGTCCAGACCTTATTAAAAGTGCACATAATTAAAAGAATATTTATTTCTAATAAATATGTTTAAGTGGGTGGACCTAACCAGCAAAGCACAAGTTAAATATTCTGTAAGGACGTTCGTGCGACACAGAGCTACACCAGTCCAGTATTTCAGATTCCTGTCTAGTACTGAGATTCAAGTACCCTGTGCCTGCAGGACGAGAATCACTGTAGCTGACATCCCACTACTGCTGTAAATCCAAGCAAAATAAACCCACGAAAAGCGATAGTCCCGTCATTTCTGACTTTTATATTGTAACAGTTCTTTACAAAAAAGATCACTTCTTAGTTTAAAAAAATAGCATAGGACTGAAAAATAACATATTCATACAGTTTTTCATGTTATGACCCTTGAGGCTGCAATAGGATATTATAAGCACGTAAGCCAACATGCAAAGGAATGAATGAAAGTGAAAAGTGCAGCTCAACAGATTGACAGCACCAATAAGTCCTGCATATTCACACTAGGGCAAAGTTCACTAGGTATATACAGTATGTATGCCCTCAAGTAAGGTGAGAAGTTATAATAATAAAGTTGATACTTAATCTTTTTCTGTCAGAAAAAAAAGCATCCTGGCTACTTGCTCCCGAAATGTGCAAAAAATGAGCAAAAATTAGTTGAAATAAATAAATAAAAATAAAGAATGCTTTTATAATATTTCCCAGCATCCTAATGAAGCAAGGACACCATTCCCAAAGTTTTTCTATTGCATTCAACTGAAGGAGGAAAACTTTTCCACATGGAGATTTATGATAAATATGCAGTATTTTCAGTTTAATGGAACATTTCAAAAAGTGAGATACAGCAGAAATGTAAAAATCACTCAGGGAGCTGCACTGAAGACAATGTGCATAAGGAATTTTACAAATTAAAAAATGATCCATATCCCCCAGCCTGCTCTGTAAACAAGTTCGTCCCGGTATCAGATCTAAATGCTGGGGGTAGTGAAATCGGTCGCAAAGGAACCAGAGCAGTTGGCCTCTAAATTATGAAGTAATTAGCTGGTGCTTAAAAAAAGAGGATCTTGCAGTCAGACTGCGAAGCGAGCCGGAGAGCTCCACCGGCTGCAGGACTCTGTAGACGATCAGGACCCCAAGAGGGACTGGGGTAGACAAACCACATCCTGGGCAGTGCTGTCGCGTGGTGCGACTGCATGTTTTAGAGCACTTCATCATTGAGTATGATCTGTCTGGCCAGGCTGGTGTCGTCTGTTTGAGTAGTTGTGTATTGTTTTTTTAAAAAAATTAAAAACCACTACCAAGCTCTGGAACTACAAAACTCTCACATTTCTACTACCAAGTGTCATCCCTGTCATAATGCTTCTGTAATAAACAGGTTGGCTGGGTAGAGCTCCTGAAAAGGCATCTAACTACTTAAACAATGGGATCATTAAATTTAGTGCACACACTCATTATACTGGAATTTGGAAATTGCAGGCTTTCAAAAAACAAAAATTGTCACCAGCCAATTTCATGCCAAAATGTACCAAGAATACAATAAATACTTTGATTGTAAGATTGTAGTTTGTTTCTTTTTTAAACAAAAAATAATACATTTTGTGTAATACTGAATTAATTTATACGTCCACATATATCCATCAATATTAAAAAAACTAAAGAGAGGCCAGGTGCAATTATAGAATGAATATAATTTATGTCTATTCTGAAGTTATCTGTGCTGCAGCTCAGCATCTCATGCTCAGAAGCAGAAGAAATAGCAGAGAAATATAGTGAAAAAACTGCATAAACTCAGTAAAAAAAACAAATACAAAGAATATAAAGCATTTAAGATACACAACATTTAAAAAGAAAATACAAGACATGGATCTGCTGAATAAAAACGCACTAAATTCCCACATTTCCATCAGCTTCTCACTAGTGATGTTTTTATGTCATTATAAACCCATCTCTCTCTTCAGCAAAATGAGTGTAAATAATGGACTTTCAAGTCTCAACAAATTGTGTAATGCCTCATTGCTGAATTCCTTTTTGTGTCAGCTTTTACTCACTTAGTGTATCACTGTTACAGATTTCCTGGTGGAAATCAGAGCACAAAGCCTAAGTTAATAGTGAATGCTTTTATGTTCAATTTGGCAAATATCAGGCTCATAGGCTGAAAACTGTGGCAGCAGGTATGATATACTATCTTATAGGTAAACATAGCTTTAAATTGTTCCCTAATAGAAACTGTTTTCAATGCAGGCTCAGAAAATCGAATCTCTTACCTCTCAAAGCCGATCTGACGTATGGATTTCTCCCAGGTAGAACCTAACGAAAAAAAGAAGAATTAGAAAATAATGCATTTTCGATTTAAGTTTTTAAAACATTCATACCATATATGCAAGATGTTTTACCCTGAATGTTCTCTTTCTAATTTTCGTGAATTTATGTGGTATACCTGCAAATAATTCCAACAAATATTTTAATCAGGTATGCAAATCTACGTCCATGGCCCTGTGTGAACCCAATATTCCATATTTTATGATGTAAAGTGACTTTCTGTCTATTCTTTTAAATAGGATCTGAAGCTTTTTGGTAGAGTGTGCCATTGTCTCATGCACTCCAAGCATTTGTGCAGGCTTATTGAAACCATTCTACACACTGTACACAACACATGCAATGTGATTTGAGGCCGCAAGACATCAAGGACTTCATTTTTATCCCAAAAAGCAGACTTATGTGCACAATCCTTTGTTTGATTTAATTTGTTACAGCCTCTTCTTTATAAACTTTGATATTATTTGTCATTTTGTTAAATTATTTGCAAAGCATGTAACATTTGGTCCAGAAGACAAGCAATACGCTATTTTATCAAACATATGCAAACTAATGCCTTGCAGTTCATGTCTTGTTTCTACAAGAGACTATAAAAACATTTAGGAGGATTTAAGAGGCCTTAACCCCTTTTCCAGGATAAATGAAAAGGCCCTGGAAGATACATCGACTTTGGAAAAGCAAAGAAAATGAGGACCCACCGAGAATTGTACATAAATGCCATTTAATAACTTCAAATCAAAAATGTCTTGGCAAGAACATGGATTGTGTATAACTAACCATTTAATTTCCTCAGTTCTATTCCACTCCAGGGAGTACAGCACAACACAGAGGCCACAGACGCCTGCAAGTGGTTAATATTTACACTTCAGCTCCAGAATAAGCAATATGTCTTCATCCTGAATTCATAAATCCTTGGCATTTGGTTAACGGAGACTGTTTTTTTTTAGTTTCTTCCTCTCCTCTTACATACTTCAAACGTCAGGTATGAGTTTAAAAATAAAGTGAGCTTTCAAGCGTCACATTTATTTAGTTGCATGCTGAAGTTAAAATGTTCCTGAACTACCTCTTGATGTTTACATGGACACTTCCAGGTATTATGTTCTTTAACAGGAAATTGTACACAGCTAAACTTCACTTAGTCTTACTGCCAAAGCAAACTAAACACCAACGTCAAAGCTGCTTAATGACTTCGCAAGATAACAAATTAATAAGAGTGAGTCCCTTGTCACTCACTTTCCAGGGTAATGAGGAGGTGAAACAGCCAACTAAAAACACAGTGGACAGAAAAAAATCGAAACCCTTTTTTAGCCTGTAGTATTCCAGCCCATTTCTCACAACTGAGCCAAGTGCAGGCAGTGCAGACAAAAATTATTAGTTTATTTTTTCTCAGTGAGAGGTTTTTTTATTAGAATTTGGAATCTGCATTTCACACAGCTTCTCTGATTTTAGAGACAAGGACAATTATGGGGGAAATGTACATAGAGGATATGAAGCTGTGGCCACCCAGGGCCAGATCAATTCACTTTACTATACATCTTTGAACCCCTTATTCATCCCATTCATTACCATGTAATAATTATTAAAAAATTAAAATATAAAAAAAATTAAAATGAAAGACATAATCACATTTTATGTCATTATAGTTCAGCTAATTTACAGTAAATGGGTGTCATTTAGACATTTGATTGAGTAATTGTAGTATTTTAGCAAAACCACTCTATGCCAAAATCAACCATTTGTATCTTATTTAAATGCAAAATCCAACCCCAGATCACGAATTCATAACATTCAGACAGTTGTGTACAAATAAAATTTCCAAAAGTGTAACAGAGTCACGTACTGCCTTCTTGGTATCACGTGCACAAGTGAACTCACAAGGACTTCCCCTGCAGTTACTGTAGGTTTAGTTTCCAGAAGCTACTCTTATTTATTAATTATTGCCAGCTGCACTGAAGGCAATCAACAGAACGAGATTAACAAAGATGTTTTTCTTAAAGATGTCTCTGAAACTGTGGCTTATTCCCTGTGAGTGTGTACAACAGAAAAAAAGGAGTGAATTTAAAGGAGTCAGGTTTACATGAGAAAGCAGCAGTATTCTATCTATTGCACACTTGTACACTGTACATGTGGTATCTAGTGATCAGCTCAGTGTCATCCCCCTTTGAAACTGAGGTGCTTATCTGGACAAATTATATGACACCGACTAGGGACATAGTGCATTACAATGGGACTGATAATGTACCACAGGTTCAGATCTGATTTAAAACTAACTAAAAGGATTTAAAAAATGCTGATTTCAAATTAGATCTGGTCAGTTCTAAGATTAAGTACAGTACACTTCTCCACTAAGAAGCATGTGGATTGTACAATTTATGATGCCTATGAACAGTCTCTACTATATCAGAACAAGAAAGAATGAATCTGTAAGAAGCATGCAGTCCTTTCTGGGTTTGATGGCTGGGTGTCACTCCTGAAGAGGTACTGTACCTTCAAATCACAATAGGCATTTGCAGACAAAGGTACTGTAGGCACACTCTTCATTAGACACTTTGTATGCCAATTGATATGATTTGGTAAATGTGGTTTTATTGCTATTTGTTCCAACGGTGTATAAAGGTGATTCCAGGTGAACACACTGAGTTCTGACAAGGAGTACAAAAGGGCACTGTTTCACTGCAGCTCCACAGAGAGCCCTGATAATTTGTAGTTATCAGGGTTGGAACCAGTTAGCTGAATGCTGTTAATACACCCAGAAGATTTAGAGTTCCGTGCTAGGATGAATCAATGAGAACAGTACAACATTGAACAACTTTGTTAAATAACAACATTACTGCAGTAAAATAATTAGTATTTATAAAATTTAATGAATTAATAAATACCTGTTTCAAATTAAGTATCCTTCCTTACAGACAACAGTTGTACAACTCCCTTACAATCCTTTACTTCAGTTCAGTATGATTACATTTCTTAAAATGTAATCATATTTTAGCACTTAGAAGAGCTGTGGGTGTTTTGGGAGTAAATTCAGTGCGGACAGCACAGCTCTAGTCCAGGTTAGAATGCAGATGCAGTGTCTGTGAGATTTTGTTCCACCTCTGCTCTTAATGACTTAAATGAACTAATCAATTAAGTCACCCAGTTTAACAAACCTCTTTTCAGAGGTCTTCATCTGTGGATGTTTTCGAGAGACCTGGAAATCCTCCTGCCTTCTGGGCCTCAAGGACTGGACCTGCACACTCGTGGAGGAGACGAGGTCTTTACGACCTGCGTGTGCTGAGCTCGGAGTAGTGGTCAGCTATGCCCACCAGGGGGAGCGATTCCAGAAGCAGGCCGCGCTCGCCATACTGTACATGTGCTCAAAAGGCCCACTCTGCCTGCCTCCTCTAAGCTGAAGAGTCCCAGATGGAACGGGGTCAGCAGCCATACACTCATTTTCACAATGGGGTCACGGACACCAGATAAATAAAACTGGCGGCATGAACAGAACGCTGTCACAACAAGTACATCACAATTACAATGTGTTAGGGTCCTGCCTGCTCAGGTCATGGAAAGGTCTGTTTTATCTGCACTATGGACAGATCACATGGAGTGAGTATTAGGCTGTGGAGATGAAGCCTTCCTCCCTTGAAGAACGTTTTAATAAACGTCAGTGCGCAACTGCAATCTCCAGTCGAATTCTTCTTTCTTTTGCAAACATTCCACGTTGAAGCCCCTTCGAGGCCGGAGTGAGGTGGGATCGATCAGGACACTAGGAATTCACACGTGTCGCTTTTTGTGAAAAATGGAAGTTCCTGTTTGATGACTTCCACAGCGTAACAAACTGTGAGCACTGGGCATCTTTTGAAACTCGAATTAATCTGAGGTGTTCAATGCTACAGTATTTCTAAAGAGCTCAGAATTGATCTTAAGAGAAAGACCAAGGAAAAGTAGAAACTGTATTACAAAATGCACCAAACTTTAGGCAGCACAACTTCAGATCAGTAGCAAACGGTATTAATATGCCTAGTGTGTTCTTTTTTCCTTACAAATGTTCTCTGAATATATTCCTGAATTGCTGGGTAGCAAAAGAAGCACAGACCATTTCTATTAGAGCCAGAGATTCCAGTCATCTATGTTATTGCCTCTCCTCCATTGCTGATCCATATAGGAATAAACCAGAGCAGATGCTGTTTTTCGTTGTACAGCCCTGCTTCTAATTAACTTCTCACTGCAGCCGTTCCCCTCAAAAGCAAAACAATTCTAATGGCTCCCATGTGTTCATTAATGATGAGCGCAGCCCATTTAATTCTAGGGTGTCCTCACACAATTTCTACCTAAACTTTTAGTGCCAATCCCTAAGCAGGATTTCGGTGTGAATGGGTCTGGAGACTGGTCAAGCTTCTTGGCTCGGCAGCAGCCGGCCCTTCCGTTGTGTGAAGGTGTGGAAGAGAGGAAAGAGACAGGAGCCTGCTCACCGCCTCGGTCTCACCGCTGCGGATATTCATCCAAACCCCTCTACCACATTCTTCTGGGAAGAGGGGTGTGGAAGTAGAGGGCAGCTTGGAGCAGCCGAATTGCTTTAACAGCACAAAATCCCCTAAAATACCAAACTCTCATTATAAAGTCAAAATGCCTCTTCCCTATTTCTGGATCCCAAAGTGCCATTTGAACCTTTCACCTTGCACGCAGCTTATTCCTTTCAGCGGGACATTTCAGAAACAGGACATTCCCCCATGGAAGAAAGCCGCGAGAAGGCACTTGCTTTAATACTGTAGCTCCTTCAAAAAGGCAGCTAAGGCCAGAGTACCTTGAGGAACACAAGCATGGGCTGTTGGCATTAAAAAATAAAACTGCTTAACTACAGCTTGCAATCGGAGATAAAGCTGAGCACCTTGCTGACGCAGTTGGAAAAATAAGTCATCAGCTACAAAATGACCCAAATAGCTGAATAGCTTCTTCTTTCCTGACCTTTATTATATACTTATGTACTATGATTTCACTGATAGGCCTCTCTGTTAGACGCGGACCTCATCTTATTCACTGCATTTTCAGATTAAGTTCAGTTCTAGCATTACTTGGTTTGTTTGTTTGTTTGTTTTTTTAAATCAAAATTTTTGTAAAAGAAAATCTAAATTCCCTTCACGAATAAACTGCGCTGGGCGCCATAAAAGACAATGCTTGGGAGTTCGAGCGTGTGGTTTGGGATCAGTGGAGTCTGGTGCTCGAGGCGCTCAGCGGCCACAATCTGTTCTCCCTGTAGCACACTCCGGCGCTGTGACGGAAGTGATGGTGTGGACGTGGGAGACCGAGCACAGCTGCAGGATGAGACAGGCGAAAGCCATGTGTTTATATACTGGGCAGGGCACTCCGGATAAACCTAGGAAACCTGCACCGGGAAGACGGCTGCCACTGGAAACAAAGTCAAGGGATATTTGGAATAACGGACAACAAAACTGACCTTAATGTGCCCAGAGAAAAATATTAACAAGGGGGGGGAAATACAAGGTATGGGTATTAATGTACAAGGGAGGGACATGGACTGCTGCACTGTATGTAAACACATCCTGAATTCACGAATGAAACGAGAGTAAAAACTAAGGAAAAGGGCAAAGTCAAGCACCACCAATGAAAGAACGTAAACGAGTCCAAGAACAGGCGGAGGCTGTTTGGCCCAGCTGCTGTAGTGCTTTGGCTGCTAACAGCCCTTTTCTCCAAGACGTTTGCCAGTCTGTGTGCTCGACGGACCCTTCAGGCACCTCCAGCAGTGTATCTGTATCTGCTGTACATCAGAGCAAAGCCTGCCACTCCAGGCGAAACATATTGTTATCATTAATATTACTGCTAAACAGGATTGCCAACGACAGCACATATTTCTGTTCTTTCATCTAGCTAGTTCTCCCAGCAATTTGTATTGGTTAGCTAACATAACATCCAAAACAGTTTTCTTTTTCACTCTGAAGTCTCATTCATCAAGACTAGGTTGCATGTAATATGGTGTAGAAAGCCCTTTTTAACTACTGTATCATTAGTTCATTGTTATGAACTAACTGTGACCTTGTTGCTTAACATATTAGGTAGGGCAAACGTCTGAAATCAAAATCATCCAGCTATCTATTTCTGGGCTTGATTAAGGTAAGCATCCTGAGGAAGGTGACTCTCGTGCTGTAGAACTGTAGCTCAGGACTGTGGCAGATAACTCAGTGATGCACTGCTGTACTGTTGTTATTGTTGGCCTGGCTTCAACATGGAGACAGATGAAGAGATTGGCTCTCGGTGCAGGACAATTAAAAGACACACATGCAAATGCAGAAAACGAAACGGAATAATTAAGTAACGACAGACGGAGTATTCCGTGGCCATCGATGTGTGATGGCTTCAAAGTGGCTCGAGCAGGTTTTTAATGAGGGCTATGGTGTGACACTCGGTGACATTAACCAGTCAAATGTATCCCTTGTGGTGATTCGAATGATTCACCAGGAAACAGATTGTGAGGTGAACAGGAAGATGCCCTTTAAGTATCACTAAAGACTCATTCTTGCCACACAAGTTGTAAAGCTGATTTTGTGTACAGTGCTGTATATCAAAGGTAAAGAAAGGAAGAAAGGATTTTTTTATTAAGCCTCAGTAACATGGGTATTAATATTTAGACTTTGTATCAATTCCAAGTATTGTACTTTACAGATAAGTGATTCAAAAGCCTCCGCACATCACTTTACATAATCTGTAAAGGCTAGCAGAAAGGAGGATCAATGCCTCCACGAGGGGATTAGTGCTCTAACAACATTAATTAGTGTTTATCTTGGAGGAATGTCAGGGAATCCGAAAGAAAAAATGAACACATCATTCACTGAGAAACTTCTCAGAAAAAAAAAAAGTGTTTTGAAAAGACTGAACAAAGTTACTTAATCCATTTCTATCCCAGAGTGGAAACACAGACTGAACTGTTCTTCTGCCTTATCAAAATAAAGAACAGTACTGACTCCACACTTAGTATTTTTAATGGACAGGCTTAATGGCCCAAACTTCATAATGCTATCCTGAAGAATGCCATCCAAAGAATGCAACTACAGTACAGTTTTAGAATAAGTAAAACATATAGGACTAAGTAGACAGTGATTAAATGTTTTGGCATAGTTTTAATTAACTGATCATTTGCGATGTTGTGCGGTTGACATTAATACTAATTCAACTAAAACATACTGCTATCGGTGTTCTTGACTACACTCTATAAACACACCTACTGTATTTTGTGGAAAAGCCGTAAATCAATGCAAGATATCCAGTTTAAAAATGTGCATGAAAGGCTATACTGTACTGTGGACTTCATATTACGGTTTTAAGATCTTACTGTTGTTCCAGTGTTGATAAGTCAACTCGCTAACTCAATCTTTTATCGGCTACTCGCAGTGTGCCCAGCTGTTGGCAGCCCTGGTATAGCAGCAGTGAAATTAGCCCAGAAGGTTGTGTCAAAGGCTCTCTCCTGATCACCAGACAAGGATTTTGTCAAGCTTACATTTCCTTGGAGCTAAGAGAATCCCACTCGTGTAGAATCCTCTCCAGCTTCCAAGGCGTCCCTCATGCTTAACCAGCATCCAAAGGGTCAAACTCATCATCCACCTGAAGCAGCCTGGTATTAAAGGAACAGCAGTTCCTGTATCCCAGACCCTTGTTTTAAGTGAAAAGGCCGAAGAGCCATTAGAAGCAAAGAAACCGATCCCAGACTTCAGCTGCACTCTGCGGGGAATCAGGACCTCAGTCGAGGGGAGTAGAAAGCTGTAAAGTGCTGGAATGCCATCTGGGAAAGGAGAGTGGGCAACTTCAGAGCAACCTCTCTTGCAGCAGACCAATTCCAACTCTCATGCTTCATTAACACTAAAGAACACCACTTTGCGCCAGTTCACCTACTATACGACTATGGGCCCGCAGTTGCTCAACAGCATATTTTTTTCTTTTATTCCAAAATCTTAAAAGTTGCTGATCACATTAGGAAAAATGTTATGTCTTGCAGTGTTACTTCTACAATAACCCAGAGCCAGTGTAAGAACCAGATCCCAGCTTTCTCATCACCAAGAGACATGGGATCTGCTACAAAGCACTTAAGCGATATTGCCAACGTCGCAAAATTTGTTTTATGGTCAGGTAAGACAAACTTGGAACATTTCAGTCTAAAAACACAATGCTGCATCATGCGGTCACACTTATCCCTACTGTCGAGCATGGTGGCGGCAACATGATGCTATGGATCTCCTTCTCATTAGCGGGGACTAAGAAACCTGTCAAGACCAGGGGCCAAACGAATGGAGCAAGCTACTGGCAAATCTGTCGGCTATAGTGTGCTTAAGAATAAGAAAATAAATGTCTTTCGTAAGACAGAAAGGCGTACAGCGATACTACTCCAGTTTATGCGGATCACATAATGACTCAGAGGGCTGGTATTGACTGATAATTGGACACTCTTGTGCTTTCTCCCTGTCCCTCATTTCCAGGATTGCTCCACAAGCCACAGCTGCCGAACCCTAAGTGCGTTAATTGATGGGCTCCTACACAAATAACGTGAAGACTGCTGACGTTGTCCTAATCACATGTCCAGATTGGTCCCACACCCAACACATCTGCACTGTACAATATGTGGGCAAATGGATGAGCACGTAAGCAACCTCCTGGTGCTGGGACAACTTCATTCCCCGGAACAAGCTCCTCTGACGAAACGGACTTCAGTTGAGTAGCGTGAGGATCCAAGGGGGAGGTGCCTTTCAGCCGACTGGTTTGGGTTTTATTTGGGTAAACCTGTGGTTGATATGAAAGATTGCCATGAGCTCACTTCCCGCTGTGCGGAGCCGTCCTGATGGCAGCGCAAGAATGCTTTCATGTTTGTGCTGCAAGCTCTGGTTTTGTTTGTACTGTATGTGTGACCTCACCAGTGTCTGGCTATGCTGTGCAGTAACTCCTGTAACTGAGAACAGTCTTTTGCAATCTTGAGATGCATGGATTATTGTATACACGCATGAGCGATACTAGTCCGTGGAGAACGAACCTTGCAGGTTTGAATGCTGTGTCCTTCCTGCTATTAATGCCATGATTTCTCACTCATTTAAAAGAACTGTGTACTGCTAGGAACTTCCGGACCTTTTAAAGCTATATTGTCACTGCTATTCCAAGACCTAACTTGAATCTTGTTGGTAATCTGTAGAACGACTTGGAAAATGTCCATAAGCTGTCCATAAGTGAACCCCAAGTGTCACGATCGCTACTCCCCCTCTTAAGGGCGCTCCAGCCCTTCCTCGTTTTCCCCCATTGCTTACACCTGTTCCTTTGCCCAGCCCCTCTTTAGTTCCACCTTTAAAGCCAGACGCAGGCGTTTGCCCGACGCTTCTCATTGAATCCCGTTTCGTGAGAGCCCGGGGTCCTGCCGCGTCTGGCTCCGTTATGGTTTTAGTTTCCTGTTCCCGTTCCCCTGCCCCGCCGGTCCCGACCCGGTTCGTGTTTTTAGTTCCTTTGGATGGATCCCCTGGTCTTGGACTCTGCCTCCCATGTTGGATTTCCCCTTTGGATATACTGTATGCTTGGATTGTTCGCCCTGGACTCACTTCCCCTGGACACCTGCTCACCTTGGACACGCCCCCCTGTCTCCAGACCCTCTCCTGCATGATATTTTCCCTATTGTATCCTCACAATTCTGGATCGTGTCGTCCGCATAGGGCCCGGAAAGAACTGTTCGTGACACCAAGCCATTCAAGAGAGCTTCAGCAAATCTCCCAAGAACAATAGGAAATAATTGCACAGAGCTAGTGTGCAAAACTGGTAGAGACCCAAAATGTATAACTGCTGCCAAAGGTGATGCCACCAAATATTAAGTTCCTTCGTCTGAATACTTGTGCCATTGACAGATTTTAGTTGTTTCTCTTAAGTTTTTGTTGACATTTACTGTGACTTAGTGTCCCTAGTGTTCAACTTGAGCATTCAGGATTTGAATAAAATACTTATTTAAAGTTAAAAAATAGCTATGCATCATTTTGTAATTCCCCAAAATGGAACACCATAGGAATTGTCTGAATACTTTTTCAAGACTGTGTACTGTATATAAATGTTCCAGCTCTGAAGGAAATGTGAAGCTTAGATTCCAATACCTAAAGCTGGGTTATTAAACTCTATGAAGAGACCACTCATTTTCTTGAACAAGATCGGAGTTTGTGAGTGAGAAGTGAATTGTAAAAACACAGAAAGCTCTTAGCAGCGGTTAGCTTTCCAGTGAAAAGGCTCTTTCACAGGAATTCCTCTCTTTAAAAAACCCCACTATCATCTATTTGCCCCATCAGCAGAAGTTAAAAAGGCATCCAATTTATGTCCTGCCAAGGAGGAGAAATCGAGATGTCATTTTTAGCTAAGTACCAGCCTACTATGCTGCAGAATGACAGCATGAACAGTTCAGCCAACAGATAAATTGAAATGCCTGAGTAAAATGCAGCTTGTGGGGCAGCACTGGCCACTGGCAGATGAACCAACCAAACACACGTTGCATTATCTTGGTATCTGAAGAAAGTCAAAGACTGCAGCAAACAATAATGTAACTGTGTAAACGACCTTACTGAGCTCTCTCTCCAAACCTCTTATGGCTTACTTGGCTCTGACACATACTATGTGTAGAAACAAAGGAAACAGTGTTGAATGTCAAAGAATCCGATAACCCCTATCCAGAGTAAAGAAATGGTTTTTTTTGTTGTTTTAATCTTCTAAGGCACAACTAAACCATAACAGAAAAACACAGAGAAAAAAAACTGACTTTGAAACAATTCTATTGTATTAAAAGCATTCTTCTATTAATGCAAACATGTACACACATTTTACATGCTCTCCATTAAGTAAATGAACCCAACCATTGAATTGTTGGTTGAATGAACCAAAAAGAAAAGGACACACTCATTTCCTAAACTGATTTAGTTACCCTGCACTTTGCTATAACAGACAAAGCTTTGCTGCTTTTATTTTTTACTGTAGCAAAAGCCAACAGAACGCCAGAATCAAGGTTCGTCCCCTTTAAAACTGCACGGAGTTTATATCACAGTTGAAGTGCTGTCAGAATGCAGAACCATAGCAAATTTGTCAAATAACAATAAACAGATTCATAAAAAAGATCTGAAACTGCTTGGAGAAAGACAGAAAGAGTTGTTCCTCTACAGGTGGACAATACGTGTTTTTAGCAAAAAAAAAGGTTGTACATAGTTTTTGGTTCCTTACATTTGCTTGGTTTTATTTAACTGACAAAGCTATTCAATCTTAAATAAAATCAATTGTAGATTTAACTACCAGGAGGAATCTGCGAATAAATGAAAATCACTAAAGGACACGCTGTAAAAGCAGCGTGCATTAAACAGATTTAGAAGGATTACTGTTACGTTTGTGAAAACGTTTTAACACTTTCAGTTAAAATGCCACCATTTGACAGGCAATAGAAATAGCACATTAGAAGCGTATTACACTAATTGAAGTGGTCATCACGGATGTAATTTATTCAAAGTGAACTGAAATGAGGGGAGTGGGCAGAGGAACTATAGCCCAGCTGCTATAATGTTAATCCACCTGCAGGTATTGCCATACCTGGGGGTCAGAGCCTGGGAGATCCTGAATAACCTGCAAACACAGAACATGTGTTTCACTTTTGAGGGGCGGAGCGGTGGCACTGTGGCACTGTGGCTAAGGATCTGCGCCTGTGGCTGGAAGGTTGCCGGTTCAAATCCGGCGGCCAGCAGAGGAATCCTACTCCGTTGGGCCCCTGACCAGGGCCCTTAACCCCAACTGCTCCAGGGGCACCATATAAATGGCTGACCCTGTGCTCTGACCCCAAGCTTCTCTCTCCCCGTCTGTGTCTCATGGAGAGCAAGCTGGGGTATGTGAAAAAGACAAATTCCTTGACAAATGCAAGAAATTGTACAGTATATGGCTAATAAAGTGATCTTAACTTAACTCTTAACTCTTAGTGACCAAGTCCAAGATTTATCAATTGCAAAGACATTCATGAGGCTTACGAAGAGGCAGCACCTGTGTACAAACTATCAGGGATGCGCTTTCTGTCTTGAGTGTGTGTGTGGGTGGACATCCATAGGTACCAAGGTGAGGACCAAATTTCAGAAAACCTGCCCACAATGATAGTCACTCCTGGCCAAGAGATGATGTGAACACTATTATTTCCAGCTCAGCGGGCACAGTCTATTAATAATAAAGACAAACATTTTGACAATGCTGCCAAATGGTACACGAATATCACTCTATGCTGATCATGGTCCTGCTGCAGATTCTAGATGATCTGTGGCATTTGCAATTTTAATAACTCTGTGACACAAGCCTTCACTATTAGTAGCATACACATAAATCGTTTTCATTAAGAAAATTGTTTCTTGAAAAATAACTTTGGCATTTTATTCTAGAATTATTATTATTAGTAGTAGTAGTAGTAGTTGTAGTAGTAATAATAATAATAATAAGCCTCTGTTCAGAAGCATCATAAGAACCTACTGAAACAAGCTGTTTCATCACAGTAATACAGAAGAATTGTATCTAGGAAAAAGTAGACATTCCAACAAAATGGCTGGAAGTTCACGTCATGTTTCATTTGTCCAAGCAAACTTCAAATTTTACACCTAATTTATCATTGTATTTTGCTTAATACCATGTTTAATCACCATACTAACTGAATGCTATACAAGAACTGCCCTGACAGTTTCCCAGCTAGGGATAAGAAATGTTACACATGGCATTGTTAATTCAGCTCAGGGCTGAGGGACAAAGCTTCCCAGGATTTCGCATAGTTGCAATAGGGTTGGCTATATGCCAAGGCTTCTGATGTTACTATAATATCGATCATTAGCCCTTTTAATTAATCTTTCCGCTCTCTAATCACAAACCTAGATGAACACAGAAAGATTTGAATGGATTTGACTTGACAAAATATTCAGCTTTCATGCAATTCAAGTCATGTTTTCTTTCCTTTTCTTGGTGGAACTGAAATTTCTTTTTATAGCCTCTAATTAAAAAATCAAATCCGTGTATAAACAAAAAAGTTATACAAATTCAAACACTGCCCTCGAAGGAGTGAATTCAAGCTCGGGTTAAACCACACCTCACGACCTGGTCATGTGTGACATTCCAGAGAGCAGCCAGCACACTTCTCAACTTCCACTCTGGAAATGACTCTTGAAAACAAACTGACAGGGAAGCACAACGTGCTGGATTTCAGGCTCCACTCTGCGCTCGGCGCAGCATGCAGAACACCACACATCTGTCATCCTTGTGTTTGAGGCTTCACACCGGAGGCTCTGACACTGACAAAGTCTTCTCGGCAGACTGACAACACCGTCTTGTGATCAAGAATAACCCCTGAGAACTTCCTGAGGGAACAATGCCAGTGCATTTTCAACAACTCTAAATGTTGTGTACTGTAGGTGTGCAAACATCTGTTGGGCTGAAAATTAT
This sequence comes from Atractosteus spatula, assembly GCF_055471065.1. NCBI lineage: Eukaryota > Metazoa > Chordata > Actinopteri > Semionotiformes > Lepisosteidae > Atractosteus > Atractosteus spatula. The sequence goes on along the minus strand of NC_142711.1, from coordinate 3,712,265 downwards.
TTTCTTCTTGTATGTTTTCATCTGCCAGCCTACAACTGATGTAGCTCATACAGTATGTACAAAGTACACAGTACTGTATATGTACAGTTGGTTGATGTAGATCACATGCATTAGAGATTGAGAGCCATATGTGAAAACACAGTGCTTCAGAATGAGCCAGCTGGGATGCCCGGTCTCTATTTGATTCTAAACTGCAACATGTGTGAACTATTTCCCCTGCTGAACAACAATATTGGCTCATCCTATAATGCTGTTTGCTGAGCCCACATTTGTTCTTGTGCCAGCAGGTTCCTTGGGTAATGTTGGTGTGAGCATGGAGTTTGGCGATATGTAACAAAATTAAGTAAAGGCCAGTCCAAGAGCTCTCTCATAATCAATTCATTACTTCACAGCATTCGTATAGCACCCTTCATCTCAAAGTATCTGAGAGAGCACAGCCCTGCTGGGACCGCATTCCCCAGAATCCACTGGGGGAAGGAGCTGCAGCTCTCGGTCACCTGACCAGTTGGAGGATGGCCATTGGTCAGGTGATTGCTTGAAAAGTAGGAAAAGTAGGAAGCATGGCTGGAGAACCTCTGCACTCACCAGAGGGGGAAGGGATGACCAAGGAATCTGTGGGTTTTGGGGAAATTGAACTGTGATTTTCGAACATTTGGAATCTTCGATATCCCAAATATACTTTGTGGGAGACAAACCACTTCATCCACTGCTGAAGTGCAGCAATCACCTGGGTGACAAAAGTACACAATGCAACAACTGCCTAACTACAAAGCAGTTCAGATGGAGAAGTGAGAACATGTTCCATCAGAAGGAGGAACTTTACGTAGGTCAGACTGTAGAGGTGCAAAGTGGAACTGAGTTAGAACCGCAGGATGACAAGCATGTTGTTACCATGTGGTCCAGAAGAATGAATCTCCCCTACTGGTGACACTGCTGACAACAGCAGCCTGGACTCCCTTTGAGGTCCATCAGTCCAGCCTTGACCAGGTCTAGCCCTGCTTCTGAGATCTGGCGAGATCAGGCGTAATGATGCTGGGAAAACAAGTCCCCTTATCCCTCCACTACATTGGATATCTAGGTATTCTGTGTATTTAAAAGGAAGCTGAGTCAGAATGAACATGAACAAAGAGCTGTTCTAGCTATAATTTTCTATCCTATTTTTACAGCACGCGATGACAAGCAACACCTCAAGCCAACAACAAACCTATCTATCACTTGTATTGTTCTACATGACATGAGTGGAAAACACAAACCTTTTGAGTGGCATTTTAACAATATGAAATAGTGAACAGGCAGATGAAATGGCCTTTGGGAAGACTGAAAAGAACCTCTTTTCTTTTTATGAGCTCTTTAGGATAACAGAGTTTTTGTTTCTTGCTGTGTTCTATTCTGAAAAACATTAACCTGAGAGAACAGAGCAGCTTTTTAAAACAGGGTCACAATCAGTGCAGTTAAACCTTTTTTGTGGCTGTTGTTTCAGAGAGTGATTTTTTTTCTCTTTAGTTAGTGCAAACTGATTTTCACAAGACCCAAGGGAACCAAAGCCTACAGACTGCCTCAGCATTTCTAAATGTTCCTGTTGTCAGTGCATTATGTCTATAAAGCATTCAGAGAATACAAGGGACTTGGGAAATCCTGGATTTGAGAGTGAAGATATTTATTTTTCTTCAAACAATTACAAGTGTGTACTCTTAACCAGTCAGCTGATCACTGGTGCAAAGGCACCAATAAAATGCAGAAAGCCAATCTGCACAATCAGTATACACAATCAATTTTGCTTTGTCCAGACAAGCTTTAGTTTTATAGTTTGATACTGGCTTTCACAAGAGTGCAGAAGCTAACACTAAAAACTTAAAAAAGAAATGTTAAATTTGATAAATATTTCTCACTCCTCACTTCTCATAGCAGCGCTCTCTGTATTTACTGTATGTATACAGGTAGGTTAGTTACAAAGGCCAGATTGCCGGGCTCTGCTGATAACTGATCACAGCCTGCAGTCACAGTGGTATGGGAAATTTTAGACAATAACATGTTAGACATGTTGTTTGTTTTCATAAAAGAGACACAATCATGGACCAACATAGGCACTTTAATATTTGACTTGATCTGTTCTATCTGTAAAGATGAAAATTGTATACAAAATATATGTTATATGTTTTTTATTTTTTTATATAATTTATAGATTTCATAAAAAATATTTATAGATTTTATTTTATTTTCAAAATAAATTGAATAGAGTCACCAAGCATTATTAAAAACAAATTTAAACTACACTTATTGGCACAAATTGCAAAAGTTAAAAACTATTATCTGTAATATCCGAGTACTTTTCTTTTCTGGTATTCCATTAAATTTAGGTGTCTCTGAAACATTGGGAAACATGATGGTTTACATTGTTTTTTATCCTTTTTACACTGTTACTTTATCCATTATAGTGAACTAATAATCTATATATAGAACTTTGTTATACTGATGTACACAATGTGGCTGACAAAGGTAAATTATAATCGTTTTGCATTGTTTTTTGGAATGTTTTTCCAAGTCCATAAGATATTGCTGAATTCAAGTTAGCCAGAGACTAATTTTTGAACCACTGATCTTTTTCTCAAACAGCAAGAATTTTCATATGAGCAAATTTCTGAAGGGACATCATCAACCATTCTAAAAGCGTTTAAGTAAAATACATTGTTCATATACAGTAGTATGATTTTTTACCTGTTTACAGTAACCCTGTACAAGGAAGTGTTATGTGCTTTTTTTGATAACAAAGGCTTATGTGCGTTAAATTTATGTAATGTATATGACACAAGATAGTATCTACTGTGAATAATCAACGTTTATTATTGTTGTTTTTATACTTACTGTAGGTACTGCGCTTTATTAAGATGAAGTCTGGGTGTTTGAGGGAACAGTTTTGAGTTCTGGTGATCAGATATTATAACGTGGGAAGTAATGGGAACGTAATGTCCGTTACAGCCATTTTTTTTTATGTTTATGGTGTCCTGCAGTACTTCTGGAACAAAAGCCTGGGGAAAGTTTAGAGAGAACACTAAAGTGTTGTGTGTATGGAGTACAGTACGTCTCAAGTGAAATAACAGTAAGCTCACTTCTGGCTCATGGCTAAGTATTGGGGCTGAATTTTTTCATAAGTGTTCCACAACAGTTTTCACCTTCCCAGCAGTTGTTGAGGAACTGATTTAACTCCTATAACTTTATTATGTCTTTCGAGGATTTGCTGTGTCTCTCAGTTGTGCATAAGACATAATGTCCGATATTCCATTTGGTTTTTTTGTCAGATGTGTGCACAAAATCTTGTTTAGGTTGCCAAGCATACAGTACACAGCACAGCAACTTGCATGGGAGGGATTCTTATAGTAATTTTTTATATTTGTTTTTCATTGTCATCAATAGTAATTGTAAGGGGATAAACACAACAGTCTACCAGGGAAAAAACCAGCAAAAGATTGGGCACGATGCATAAAATGCATATCTACCTTACTGCAGTACGACTCCTTAACAGCTGACTGCAATACCTCAGACTCAATGCACGTCTACACGATACACTTTTTGCATGGCCTAACTTGTTTTTTTCAGTACTACATATTTACTGTTCTGTTGTTATCTTTTACGTTTGTAATGTACTGTCTGTATTGTGTGGTGTTGTCCTCTGTACTGTGTGTCTCGAGAGATCAGCGCCAATAAGACCTCCAATGTACAGGTTCATGTGGCAAATAAACTCCTCTATTCCTCTACTCCAGTCTAAACATGCCCCAGTCTTCTCCAGCACAACCTAATGGCTAAGCTTCAGCAGAATCCCATTCTGGGGATCCAATGGGATCCAATGGGCTCAAATGGAGTTTCTAACGAAAGTGTGGGAGTGATGACAACAACCAAGTTGTCAGTAATTAGCAATCGCTCCTGACATCCATTCCTCTCCCAGACGCTATAAATACCTACGAGATTCCTGTCTCTCTCTCTTGCACATCTCTTGCATCCCACCTCCACCCCATCTCCACCCTGCAGCCGCCCCTCGGTCACCCCGCAGGGGGGTCCTGGTCTCCTTGTCCTCTGGCCAGGACGCCAGCCCTCGGCCAAGCGGGTTCAGCCACAATTTCGCACCATAATCCTTTCATGACGCTGTAATCCTGGGTGCTGTCATTCCTAATGAAATTAATTTCACAGACCAGGCTGGTAATTACAGAAGGGGAGAAGGAGGAAGGAGGTGCACCCAAGGGACATTAACAGAATGAATGTAAATTCATAATCGTATACTTACTACCTGTAAGAACAGTAGGTGTGTACCCTACTGTCTACTGTCTATGTACTATTGAAGCAGTAGTACAAATGTGGCTTCTGTCTCAATATTGCCATCGGTGTTTCCTTCATTGCGTTCCTCATACAGTGGCTTACTGGGAGTGTTACAGATTGAAGGTACATTCCACAATTACTCCTTGCGCACTGGGGTTCCTGGATTCCCCTCCGCCTCCGCGGAGCTGCAGGCTTTGGTCTGCAGGGAAGGTGGCCTCCCGAGCTCTGTCTTCCCTCAGTTGGGTTTCGTTTCATTTTAATCCATTTCCGTTTTCATGCACTTTATCCTCCCAGTTTAAAAGCTGACATTACAGTAGCAAGCGAAAAAGGAAATGTGGAATTAATTTTCATCAGGGAGGTTTCCTTTCTGAAACCCTGCTATTCTCCTTTTCTGTTATATTATACTGTATGTATATAATGCATCCAGCCCACTGACTTGTTTTGCTGTTTTTCAGGCATTTTCGGTCCCTCTCCCCCCTATGAATTGAAGTAATGATATATGATGATATTGCACAATTACAGCCTTTTCAGAATGGCTCTACTACTGTATATACTGTATGTGTAAAACTGGTATACCATATCCTTTGGAGACATTAACCCACGTTTTACTAAATAGGTTTCTAGATCAAAAGCCTGCACAGGCATGTATCAGAAATGTTTGCAGATGCGGCGTAGGGCAGAGAAAGAACAGGGGCCTGCGCAGTACTTACAGTTGAAGCCAGAGTCAATGCTGTTCCCGGCCACCAGGCTGTTGACAGTGATTTGAAAGATGATGTGCAGCAGCAGGAAGGTGAGACTGGTAAAGCAAAGGGACTTCAGCAGCCTCCCTGTGTGGCCTGGAGGAAACAAGGAAAAGCCAGCACTGATGAGTGATTATCATCACCGTTACCACCGGACAGCACACCAACAAAACCCACCAGCTCGACCAGGCTGCCGCCCAATTATAACTCTTCCCACCTGAAACAGTGCACTTCATCACAATCATTCTTGACTGGACATATTGGACGAACATCCTCCATATGGAAAAAATGCTCGTCGAAGGCACATGTTCAGTTGGGTTTTTCTCGCTAAGCAGTCAAGAGGGAATAATTCATGGGCAGCCAGCAATAACTCTAATACTGCAATGGCGAAACCACTGACGAGTGTGGCATAACGTGGGACGGTCATATGTTTATGTTTTTAGAATTTTAAATTAATCCAGCTTCCAAAGAAAAGCATAAAAGTCCAAAATGGAGTAAGCCCCTGTAAAAATTTAGACCATTTGGAAATATCTGTTTTTTTTTTCATAAATGTCAGATATTGCCATAGTTTTCTTCCTTTGACCGCAAATATTTTCTGAGTCATTAGAAAATGAGTATATCTGAGGAATATTCTCTGAAGGACACAGAATAAAGGAAGAGGTTTTGATGGGTCACAGCATCTAAGTGGGAAAGGTCACACAAGTGAACTTTATAAGCATAAGTGGGGCTAAATCCCACAGATAGTACAAAGCAACTATCTCCTACGCTCTGGTCCGCACAGCAAACAAAGACACAAGCGATTGTCTCCGATAAAATCAACTCGGGAGCAGTAAAACCAGTTTGCTCCACGGGGAGCCCTCCGAGATATGGAGTAAGTAAATGAAACAAAGAAGAAAATACATTTTATGGCTGTGAGAAGTTTACGTGGGTCACAGATTAAGGAAGGACCTCGGTCTGAGCCTGTAGAACACAGGTCTCAAAATGTGGTTAAAACAAAGATCTACAGGGAGATTACCATCAAGCGTCAACATTATCAAGCATTCTCCTAAATCTGACATACCCAGCTCTCAAAACATATTCTATATTGTTTTTAAATATTGTAGCATTACAATATTATATCTACAATACAAAGGACTTTTACAGAAGAAAACATTGAGCCCTTGTATCCAGTGGGCATTGAAAAGACAAAACACACCCTGCAGAAACTGTGATTAATGCAACAGAAGGCAAATACTAATATTCAATGAAGCTGGGGGAAAAACAGAGAGACTATTATCTTAAGAAAAACACGCTGTCATCATAAATAAAAAAAATTATAATGCATGAAACTAATCTAATATTACCAATAAATGAGAGGTGTTTCAGTTGTTTAGAGATTCAAATGAAACAATTCATTCACATACTAAAGAGGTTGATAGCTGAAAGAAATGCATTTACTCTCCTTTAGACATACAGTACAATGATGTGTTGATGTGTTCTCTTGATGTGCTATTATTGCTAAATGTCAGTGTGAAACAAAAGACTTATCGACCAGAAAAAATAATTACAGCACTGTAACTTACTGTAAACATTAACAGAACTATAGACATTTCTAGTTTTTACAGAGATATGTTAAATTCAAGTTTTACATGATCCAGGTGGGGCTGCACATTGGTAGTGGAGGGGATCCCCATTACCTGTAAAGCGCTTTGAGCTTTGAGTGCAATGTCCAGAAAAGAGCTATATAAGTGTAAAGAATTATTATTATTATTATTATTATTATTATTATTATTATTATTATTATTATTATTATTATTAAATATGCAGTGTGCTAATATATTTGTATCAATCTTATCATATTTACAGGTACATATTTACAGGTACATTTTACATTTACATATTTACAGCGTCATGAAAGGATTATGGTAAGATTTTACCCCAGATCATTCCATCTACTGTATTTAGGCTCAATCTCTGTTTCACAAAAGAATGCAGTGTACAATGGCAGGCAAAGCTACAAAACACAGGCCTAACACTTAGCTCTGTTCACAGAGTCCACTGATGAAGTTGACAAAATGGCAAAATCACTGTTTTTAAACAGTCAAATATTTTTGAATTACTTAAATAATGAAAAACTTGGAAAGATCAAAATCGATTTGATCTTATCTATGTATTACCCATTACTTTTGTTTTAAATAATTATTTGGACACTTCAATAAACTAACTCAAATGTATTAACCAGTGAAATCAGTCAACTTTTAAAATACACTGTAGGCAAAATTTCCTTTTTTTACGTATTGGCTGTACGGAGCCACTGTTCCCATCAACTGAATGCTGAAAGGAGGCATGCACCAGTCAGAAGAGAACTCTCCTTCCATTTTCCACAGCATGAACTCCAAAACGCTTAGCACGACACGCGGACAGATGTGACTGGACTCAGCAAATACTTATCACGGGGAGAGGCTGAGCTTTGTGAAAAGGTAGTGAGGCTTCAGATGTTTATCTTTCTGCTCTCTATAATGTCCTCCTTAGTGATTCAGAGGTCCCTTTCTACCTCTCATTCTGCACGTTAACGTTACTAAATCTATCCTGTGGGGGGCGAATGGCTAATCCTGAAAACACAAAACCACAACTCAAGGACCGTAACAACCTTCTGGAAGGTAGTAAAAGTGCTCTCGCAGAATATCTGTACACCCAGTCAAAACTACACAGAAATCTAGTGCTGTACATTTACAGTAAAAAAAAGTGTTTATTATTATATTCTTAAGTTAGTTCATTCGAATCTGTTGATCCGTGTAACAAGCTATCAGTCAGAAGTGTGAAAACTAGCAGTTGAGTAAACTAATGTAGAAAGATGATAGCTGCGTACAGAAGCACAAATAAGAAACAGATGTATTTGTGGTTTGATGAGGACAGACGTGCAGTAAAAGCCAAAGCAGCGGCAGCTTTTTTAGGCGTCCTTACAACACATGCTTCAATTTTACTTCACCTTGACATTGATCCCATTACGTCTTGTACACAGGTAACAGGGCTTCAGCTTTTCTTAAAAAAATAATATTTCAAAAAATATTACCCCCCCCCTCAGGCAGGTAAGAATGCCAAGAAAATGAATCGGGGGTCTTTCTTCAGAAATATCATGCATTTCAGGAATACTTATCTTGCATCGTCATACTGTATGCACTTTTGAAGTCTCCGTATGTTCTCGTTATAGGTGAAATGAAAAAATCACATCAGAGGCTTTAAGGAACCTTTTCTCTTTCAGACTCTAAGCTGTGGGAATGCCCTTTCTATGAAAGCAAAAAATTGAAATTGTTTTCAATTTTCTGCTTTAATTTTTTTACTGCTCTTATGTTTTGTAGGTCCTCACACTGAGTGTTTTATTTGTTGTTAAATATCTGAGGAACTTCTCCTTTCTAATTAAAATAATGCGAATGCATAATTTTTATTTAAGAAGTCCAGTTCATGCTTAGATCATCTTGAAGGGAATTTATTTTAGAGTATTCATTTTAGTATTTTAATTCATTATAATCCGCTGTGAAGGATGTGCCAGAAGGATATACGTAGCAGGAAATGGGCGATGAGACATAATATATTTATTATAGTTTGTCAGTATTTCAGTCTGAGCAGCTATTACACATTTCTACACACGTTGCCGCTTGGGCCAAACGGTTTCCTCACGTTTTAAACTATTCTTATAATCTAATGTTCCTACATAAAACAAGGCCATCTCAGTAAGCTATAAATGTTCATTGAGGGTCACTAACAAGAACTGTGTGTACAGTGGCACTTATTTTCTCTACATGTTTCTATTAAACAAAAAAATAAAGAACACCACAAAACTATCCCACTGTCCATTCACATGCAGTTCTGTAGGTATGTGCTGTATCTGTATTAGAACTCACTCTAAAACATGCCATTCGTTTTTAGATTTTTGTTCTGCTTTTAAAATACATTTAAGGCATACCACTGTTAGCCACAAAAATCAGAAAATAGTGTTTTAGTTTGTTAAACACAGGGCAATTTGCAAATTAAAAGGATGTTTACATTGTATTTAACTGTTGCAAAATAAATGGACGCCTTTTTATTTATACAAAGTTACAAAAAATGACATATGACTTTGTGAATTTCTTAAAATTGCAGCGAGCTTTGTAAAAAGTGTGTTTTTACAGCTGGATGGTATTATCTTAAACACCATAAAAGATGTGGGTTGTGCATAGAGCAACGCACTGTTCATTCTTAAAATCCTCTGACTGCATCCTGAAAAAAAAACCTAACCCACATTCCTCAGACAACCTGCAGACAGGAGACATTCAACAGCCCCAAATGCACGAAACCAAATAAATCCACATCCTGTAGCCTCTGTTGAAGTAAACCAATAGAAAGATTGATCTGGACCTTATTTTCAAACTGAAACTCCATGGCAGGATTCCTGTTGGGGTTTTTATCAATGCCATAGGCAGAGATCAAAACATTTTTCAGGCTAACTTGTGACAAATTCTGCTAATTCTGTGGGTATGAAAAACACTTACAATTACCTTGCAGACTTTTCACCCCTGTTCTTATACACCAATAAATTACTGCACTGTACTGTATGTCAAATTCAACTCCTTCTTCTGACAGACAGCAGGTGAAGTCTATAACTAGAGATGTCAATAATTGTTGTTGGGTCTTCTGATGGACCAGCTGGTGAAAGATGAGTTTGTACCTGAAATGCTTTAATCCTATTGAGTGACAGAAGCAACCACGCACTCATCTACTGAGTGAAGAAAAGGAGATCCCATCACAGAAACTGAAATCCCACTGAGTAAAAGAGGAGGGCAGCGCGTTTTCACTGCAGAATGGAAGCTGGGAGACAGAGTAATCCCAGGGGATTCCAAGGAGAGCAGGGATTCCAGACGGGACCAGGGTGTGCACTCCTCGGAAAGATCGATGGGGTCCCAAAAAAGCCAACCAACAGGCCAGCTACAACACCACACCAGAATCCAGGCGGAGGGCTACAGGGTGAAGCTCTTTAATATGTGTAGTGACCTCACTGCAGGGAGATATTTGAACTCTTCACCTAGCAGATTTTCTGCTTCTCATTTCCTCATGTCTGCATCAGTTTTATCAGAACAGACTCAGCAGTATAGCGTTCTAGCCCTGATATTTTGATTCTATTGAAAATCAAAACTAAAACAACAGCTTGCAGTCCATATAATTCCCACTGCATTCCCACTGACAGCTTGAGGGATAAAGTTAGAACAAATATAACTGCAGACAAAGGCCCTCATTCACCCAGAGAAATAGCAGAATTTGAATAGATAAAAACAATGGGAAATACTTATCTCTGGAATGCAAAACAGTACAGAATGATGTAATTCTTATCATTAGAAATGGTAGTCATAATGCTTTTTCTGAATACTTACATTCAGAACTGGATGGGTAGATTAAATCAAATTGGGGCGGAGAAAACCAAAAATTGTAATGTGTTTGACTTGGTAAAATGTCAATGATCAGTAGTTCACACATCTGTTTTTTACTGTGTTCTCCTATCAGACGTAATGAGGATACAAAGTTTAAGATCCCCAACAGAAACAGCTATTTTAAACAGCAGGGGTGTGGAGGTATTAACCAGCTGCCAGCAACACTGCAACAGAAATGACCTATACAGTACTAAACAGGATATCCTCATTTTTTCTTCATAATAAAGTTGATGACAAATACCGGAAATCTTCTATAGAGATAAAGATTTGTTTTTTAAAATGTATTAAAGGTTTGGAACTATAGCCTGGGACAGCTTTAGTATCTCTTAGCAGTCTGCACCTATGAATTCAAAATGCTCGATCCTAATCAAATGATTTAATTCATATATTTATGACAAAAAATGTATGCAGAGCATAAACAGGAAACTAAGGGGACTAAAGATTTCACTGTGGTATGGACTTTGCTAAACACACCAAAGTGCTCCTAGTAGATTAAAAACAAATCACCTCACAGCATTTTCCAATACACGAAAAGCACTTTCACAAAAAAATACATTTAATGAAAATTACAGAGCTAAGAAGAAACACAAAAAAAGCCTTTTTGAAAAGGGACATTTTTAGGCTGAGGCTGAGGCTGTGTGGAAGACAATAAACAGTACGAAACTGCTGCCTCATTTCTCAGCTGTATACAAATGATAATTCATGCATAACTATGCAGTTTTAGAATTTGACCATGAGAAAACAAAAATACACTCATACCCCGGTATAAGAACGTTCAGTATACAAATTTTCGCTAATCCGAACATGAAGAATTTGTACCTTGTAATTTGTTATAAGAACGAAATTTTGCTAATCTGAACTTTGAAGTCCATAAGTGACCGATTTTGACTGAGAAACTTCCACAAACATTTGAATTCAGCACCACCAAACAGCTGTCTGTTTCTGTGCTGGAGCAAGGCATTGTGGTTAAGGGCACCATGAGGCAGCAGTGCTTTGTTTACGATCACAGCGAAAGCTTGTGCTCTCATTTTCAAAGTGTTTTTTGTGTTTGTTTTGTAGTTGCAGTTCGTTATGGACCATAAGGAAGAGAAAAAGATTTTTTAGCGTAATAGTCGACAACAGTATGCACATCGTTCTAACCGGTCGCTTGGATAGCGATCTATTACGAAAGAATGAAAAAACATAAATACGATACCATGATTATTTTACAGCTATAGTTGGCTTTTTTTTAGTAGAACTGCATTGTTCATTAAGCTTGCTATAATGGTCTGTATGGTATTATATGTTGGGGGTGGTTTTTGAGTGAACTTTGGTTCGGAACGCGGTGGAATTTTCCCCTAAGAAATAATGGAATTTTTATTTTCAATTTACAACCTCCTGCCTTCCGAACAGATTTTCAGGAACGACTTGGGTTTGGACACCGAAATATGAGTGTACTTAATAGCAGAGGGCCCAAAATATGACCCTGGGGAACACACCAACCCATCCTCAGAACTAAATTGACCAACAGAAATGTGTTTTTTTAACTCATCAAGGTAAGATTTACACCATTCACCGTAAGAAAGTCACTAAACAAATCAAGTAAATGTACAGTAAGAAGAACATCACGATTCATACACCCAAACGCAGAGCTAGAACCAGAGAGAATGAACACGGATAAAGAGCCCAAATCCGAAGGCCGCTATCATGAAAATCATGAGAGATCATTGGTAACTTCTACAATGTTTAAGTTTAACAAAGGCAGATTCACTGCTGAGTAATTGTCTAAAGATCGATAGAAAGGGTTTGAAAAGTTTGTATACTAAGAACAAATGCAAGTTTGGATTGGCAGATGTGGTGCAAAAAACAACAACATTCAGACCTTCCACAGCAATATGAGATTTTCTAAGGCAAGAAGGCTTTAAGAGCTGTCAACGCCCCTCCAGAGTTCAAGGAGTCGTTCGTTAGAGGAGTTACCATGACACAAAGGGAAAGGGGTTCAACAGACAGGTGGTGGGTCTGACATCCGACACCACAACAGGAAGGCATGACGGAGGGAGCCGTGCAAAGTGAGAAAAGCAGTCAGGAATACAAAGAGGCCCTGTTCAAAAGCACGCGAAAAAATGGGAATTTGGTGTCAGATGTTATCAAGTGTAGCTGTAAAAAAAATTAGGTTTGCTTAAATGAGACAAGGTCAATGACGCGACAAGGTAGTTAGGCTTCACTAATTAATATATAATCAAAAAGTAATAACAATCCGTGAAAATATATATATACCATACACCTTCATCTAGATGATGACTTTCAGTGACTGTGCAAAGCACAGATTTGCCATCTACTCTCCAGTTTATGTGAAACTACCTTTATACAGAGCAAGAGGTCAGTGCACCATGGACAGTTTAAACACAGGCCAATGTATCAAGAGTAGAGCATGAATCAGAGAGCTAATGAACAGTATAAAACAGAAAAAAAGCATAGAAAGAGCAGAATCAGCAAACTAACCAGGCTTCTTGATCCCAAATTGACCCATTGCCAGCTATAAAGCTTAAGGACATAAAGTAAGGGACAGCAAACTTCAGATCAAAATTAAACACGTGATCAGAAAGACCCAAATCACGGCTCCTCAGAAAGCAAACAAGAGAGCTATTTGTGATGGCGAATTCCAAGATGTGATCATTGTAATGAGTTAGAGCATAGACAAAAAAAAATGTTAAGGTGCTGGTTATTTAATTGCCTGGTGAGAGTCAAAGAGGATATTCATATGACCTGGGACTAAAATCCTGTTAAAGTTAAAACAAGGTAAGGCTAACATATCAGCAAGTTCATCTAAAAAGTCAACATTATGATATTTAATTAGCAAAAAGAGTGCTGTGCCTGTACCTCATAAAGGATCATAACAGATAAAACAGAACATTCTGATTTATTTAGTGATTTCTTGCTAAATTAAGAACAAAATGCAAAAAGAAATGTTGCTTTTTTGACTGTTTTTGAACATTTCTTAAAATACTCTTGAAACTGTAGTCATCTTAAACACACCCAAAACTACTGTTTATAATATGAGTCATCCTTAACAGATGTGAGTTTGTCTCCTAAATAAGATGCAAACTGCTCTGCACACAATGTGGAATCTACTGTAGCTATGTGTATATTTATAAAACCCTATTTTTGGAATTACAATCTAATTTTCTGAAAAGGAACTGTTGAAGACCACTTGAGATTGACATTAATTTAGATATTTTTCAAAAAATCCCAACTGTAACATGACTCTGTGAAGAGTTAAGCCAAAAAAACCTACTGTATTTAAACACAAATTCATTTATGTGGTCCTTATACTGTAAATACCCAAATACTATAACTTTTATAAACATTTAAATAAAAATGTATACACTCAAATACAAAATGACATTACCTGCTGCATATTTGTCTTCAAAATAAGGACAATTGCATGCTACATAATAAACATTTTCCTTATACTGTATATAGTATTAAAAAAAAACGCAAGAATAAAGTCAACTACAAAAAATCAACCACATGTAGCACTTTCTTTGAAGAAACCTACACTGTAAAATCTAATATCTTGGACAAATTAAAAAGTAGTGCTTAACCAAACCTGCAATCTAAAAACACTGGAATAATGTTCCTCAATGTGTTTCTTTCTGCACTCATGAAATGACTTTTATCCATCTACTGTACTTCAATGTCTGCATCAAGCCCTGCATGACCAGAGATGGATGCACTGGTGTTTGTTACACTTTGGTAACAGATGATTCATTTAAATATGCCAAAGCTGTATGCTCAGGGCCTCTCACTTTGGCTTGCAACAGCTTGTTGTGTCTCTCAAAACTGTTGGCAGCCTGTGTCCTGTGAACCTGTTCCTTGTCCTCCAACGCCCAGAGGTTGATCACATCAGTGAATTTCCTTGAAGCTACAATGCCTTTCAGACCCAACCATAACATTGCAATGGGAGACTGGACAGAAGACGTTCAAGTGCATTTGACGTGCTTTTTCTTACTTAGACATTGTGGTTGATATGACCTTTGATTACTGACATTTGAATACAAGTAGCTGAGGCTACTAGGAATGATCTCTGTAATTAATCGGTACTGATGTGCCGAGCGCTTGCAAGTTAGATTTAAGGAAGCTCCACTCAGCAAAAGACTGCCACAACGCTTGACAGTCCCCATGATGAACACTTCATTGTATCTTCCGCATGATGCTGTCAAAGGTCCTACCATAGTTCTGTATAAAAGGTCTCGGAGTGTAGGTATGAATGTGGTCATGAGCGACTAATAGCAAAATGTAGCTGGTCATCTTCCCAAACGTTTTGGTCTCAGAAAAAAAAAAAGACTGTCACTTTAAATAACGAGGTTTCATGCTATTAATGAGACAATACATTACTACACCGTCCTTATTGTCATGAGTGGTGATCTGCTGTTTTTCAGAGCACTGGAAATAAATTTGTGATGACCAGATACTGTATCTGAATATGGATCATGTTCAGGAGGCTCAGATGAAAAGTGTTCAGTGTGCGGTTTTTCCTGAGTGACTTCCCTCTTGTAATGTTCTGCGCCCCATTTTAATCCAAAGCCCCACCCACGTGAAATGGGGCCCCCAGCCTGTTCCTCAGTTGCGTGGGAATGGTTTCGTGGGGATTCGGCACTCACCTCAAGGTCTCGGGGATTTTTCTATTAATACTGATAACGAAAAGGAGTGGTTCCTGTCTGTACATACAGTTTCGTGAAGTCATGCTCAATGAAATCTGTAAAATGGTGAGTAAGAGGCTTCTCCCACTGAATTTACCTTTGCTCCGTGGACAAGGAATGTGGATAAGGAATGTGCGCATTCAGGCTCTTTGGCGTCGGGGAATATCAGTCTTGTGCGTCTCATAATTCGGCCACAGTGAGCTCTTTTCAACTCTCTTGCTCTGCTTGCTTGTTATGACACCGCTGTGTCTGAAAGGCCCGGACATTCTTTCTCCACCCGCTTTGGCCCAGGAGCCATCATCTTCCCAGAGCTAATACACAGCCTTTCTTCATGTCTGCGTTGACCGTATTTTTCAAACTGCTCTTCTGTTCTCTTCTGGTGTGACATCACCATTGTCTATAAAGGTGAAGTGCATAATTGTCCATTTGTTACATCACCCTTCACCTTATAGTCACATTGTTGTGTTTTTCCTTATAGTTAATACAGAAATCAATTCCGTTTTAACCTTCGCTGCACAAGGGTTTTAGATAATCTTTCATCTTTTTCAGTTTAAAGCTGATGAACAAATATTTGTCTTTGGAAGTGTTACTGGAAATAAAAGACTTTTTTTTATTTAAAGGCCAAAAAGATGATTGCTTTCTGTGTAAAATGGATATTTTCTTATCTATCTATATGATTGAAACTACTTCATGATCACACCTGATGTAACATTTTAAAACCATTTTATGAGGGGAAATATTTTCAGCATATACGTTTTAGCGCACATTGCCTACATTTTCTTAAATGAGAGAATTCTCTGTAAAACTCTTCAGCTCCTGTTATTTATGGCCCTGTTATGTGAAGTGAATGAATGTGGTAAATGTTGGTCCAGTAAGGAAAAAAAATATTGTTCCAACTTGTCAGCTGAAAATCAGAACTAGGATGTTTATTAGCTACTTTAACTATTACAGCTTCTATATAAATCCACACATCTGGACAGGTTACTTTACACCTAATGTAAAGGTGATTTAATAGTTTTATTGTCATTTAAAGCTTTATTATACACTTTTATCCCGGCTCTTAAAAAAGTACAAATGAAAATGAATGTTTCTTTTCAGTGCATCTCAAAAGGCAGTGTAGCTGTTCTCTCTCAGAAGGGCAAATTTAAAAAAAATACCGTACATACCAAGTCAAATTAAACAAAATGGGATTTGTAATATTCAACCCAACCTAATTATTTCAAGCAGGAGCATCTCAGGTACCAATAGAAAACTGTGGCCTTGATCCACAACCAGCAAAAGCGCAGAAAGTAAATATTAATGGGCAACCTCCAAAATAGCTCCTACATGTTTTTTAAAGAAAGCTATGCTCAATAAAACCCAGTGTTACTACCGTACACTCAAGCTTTAGTGTCTGGCTAATATAATTTAATGTTTGTTCATGGAAAGCACTTAAACTTTAATTACATTGTGTGGCAAAATATGTAACATGCTGATCTGTTGTACCTTAAACAACTAGGCACCTTCCAAATGAGCATCACATGAGGGTTTTTAAACTGCTAATGAGTTTTGGTTTATTCCCAGAACATGCACTTTAATTTGCCAGGTTAGCACTGTGGACTATAAAATGCATATAATGTCAATTAATAAACCCAAAACACTTTTCTCCCCAGCAGCACAGAAACAAACTAAATACCCCCCTCAACCCTTGGCCTCCTGTTTCTGACACCATAAAAAGCCAGACAAAACACAATAAAAGAAATTTCCAAACTCAAATACAAAGAACAGCTTTACACATTTTTAAATTGTTTGAGCATTGTTCATTGCATTTCAATGAGCCAGCACGGCATCTGGTATATATATATATTCATGTGAGATTCTTTTGCTTCTTATTCACGTAAACTTGAAGGGAGACTGCCTGTTTAAGAACCAACTATTTGCAAACTGTTGAATAACAGCACAGACAGGAAAATGTAAAAAAAACTACCCAAATAAAAAAAGTCAATGTATTTTTAATCAAGCACAGAGAATTTGAATATTTTCTTCTGACACATTTTGTCCTGTAAAGCTTTTAGAAGCCATTTTCCAGATCCTGCTCTGTTTTCTCTTCATTCTTGGATACTCCATTCTTACTCTTCTTATATTTAAAGTCTATTTAAGTCCCTTTATTAATTATACTGTATTCATATATACAGTATACTAGCATTAACACACATGCCTTTCATATCTGAAAAGGAAATTGTGTGGCTGCATGGAGGCCAAAAGCAAAGGATAATTCAAACACACCCTTGCATTATGTTAAATTTCATTGTTTGTGTTACCTCCTACTCTTCTGAAATAAAAAAAAGAGAATTATTTTTTTAATCTTTGCATCATGAAGGTAAAACACCCTTTTTTCTCTTCCCTTCCCCAACCCCCCACACACACAGCTCTATACTCTTCAAAGGCAAACACAAACACAACACAGAGATTCACTGGGGTTTTTTTAATGCAACGAGTCACCTGGCAGGAGAAAGTGACAGTGAAGTCTTGCTCTTTGGTGAGGCTGACAAATCCCAGGGGAAGTTTACCTGCAGGAAGCAAACCCCCTAACACAACCCCCCTTTCTCCCACAGGACTTGAATGTGCTACCCTGAATTCCTGCAGTGTCAGTAAGTGCTCTGCTCCACAGCACAACAGCTCAGCCTCAACAAATGTAAAATTAGGTCTTCTTATGGTTCAGGAGCCTGTTAGCATCGAGGTCTAGCCAAGAAAAACCTGTTTAGCCACCTTATTAATAATAGTGACGTTCTCAAAAAAATCCAAACAATTTTAAATGAAAAGAAAACAGGATTAGGACAGGAATTACAAAAACACTGAATATTATACAACTGGAAAAGAGAATCACTCCTCCTAAGGTGAAGGTTGTTCTTAGGTGATACTTAGGTTAAAGACTCCAAACTGCAGTGCAATAGATGAGGTATTTTACTATTCACATCCACACAATACTTTAAAACATACTATAGGCATTACAGTTTAGATTGTGCCACATACATACAGTATGTACCTAATGTTTTACTGGCACAGCACAAACAGGTTAAATGTGTAAGAAAGGAGACACATTTTCAACCACTCACTAATTAAATTTTATTGTGTGACTCATAGTTCAGATATTTCCCAGAACGTAATCATGGGGCACTCCAAAAGATCAATTAAAGGCCAGACTCAGAATTTGTTAGAGCCCTGTGTGAAACAGGGCAATGTGATGATGTCAGAAACTTGCCAGAAAACTTTATGAATGAACAATTGGTGGATTAAAAAGCAAGAAATAAGTATTAATGTATTTTCTTGGCACACTTCTCAAATTTAGAAAAAATGCATTGGTTTTGTAATATGAGAAAAAATTATATTTTTAGAATGTAGACTTTGGTGTATAAATTTGCATTTTGAGCAGTCTGATTTTTTTTTTTCCTCCAGCACAACTCAAAGGCCTAGAAAATGATTCCAAAATTGGGTGGCACAGTGCGCAGAGGTTAGCATTGCTGCCTCTCAGAGCTGTGGCCCTGGGTTCAATTGCTGGGGTGCTGTCTGAGTGGAGTTTGCACGTTCTCCCCATGTTTGTGTGGGTTTCCTCTCACAGTCCTAGAACATACTGGTGGGTTAATTCACTTCTGGGATAACTGGCCCTGGTGCGAGTGTGCCTGTCTGCCCTGTGATGGACTGGTGTCCCATCTAGGGTGTACTGCGCTTTGCACTCATCGCTTGCTGGAATAGGCTCTGGCTCCCCCGTAATCCTGAATTGTAGTAAGCAGTTAGAAAATGGAGGGATACTTTCAACCATGGATTGTGTTACATAAAATCTCTCTTTATAACTTCCATTTTAAAAAATACTATCGTAAAATAATATTGTAGCTTATAGAAGAAGATATTCATATTTTGAGAACTGTCTTCTTCATATCACATCTTGTTAGTTTGTTTGAGTCAGTATAGACACAGGAAGTGGAACAGAAATGCATTTTATAAAGTCTATAGGCAAAGAGAGTGAATCTAGGTGGGGGTTTTCCTTTGTGGGTTTTTTTTACATTTGACGTGGCGAAGTGTGCGTACATCTGGGAACACAGCTGGACAGAATCTGGTTAGTAGCTGAAAGTAACAACCATAGAAAAGAATAGGGTCAGCTCCACTTACTCGCAGGGATGACAGAAGAAATGGGAAAGCCACGCCCATTTTCACAAGGAAACACATTTCATGTGAATTGTTATGACAGCCTCTGCACCAAAGAGTGGAAGCAATCAGACTCTGATTGTGATAATCCTTTCTGTCCTGGTTGTCAGAGAGTGATCTGTAAATAACCAGGCTGGACGGTTTCATTATGTACCTGGGTTGGGTTTTATTCATTCAGAATGTATGTATAATTTATAAGGAGAGTTATTATTCACTTCCCATGAGATGCCACTCCACTAGATTTTCAATTTGGACAGGTGAAATAAAATCCATGGATGACACATAATTCGTATATTACAAGTGTCACCTAGGTGTCCAAGTGTGACTATCATGTATACAAGTTCTCCATGTGTGTGCGGAAAACTACATTTTCCAGAGTGTCATTTGGAACAGAATGAGCTGAGACAAAGGAAGCCTGACAGGCTGTTAGTCATCGTTCATTTGACTTTCCCAACATATTTCAGGTTTTGGAAGCTCTGGGAACGCTCTTGAGCACAAGAGAGCTCTGTCATTGACAGTTGTGACTTCCTCAGGAAAGAATGCAGATTTGCTTTAGAAGACAGTGATAAGGAAATGCCATCTGCTGACCTCGCCATTGATATTAATTTCCTGAGGAAGGTGTAGCAGATTGGCTGCCATTTCTCCTTGATTCCTCCTAGCTATACTGTTTTATAAAACTGTCTGGATTTTTTTTATTGGGTTTATCACAGTCCAACTGATGCCCACCATGGCGATGGCTGTATTGGCTCTTGAAAAGCAGTCTTTATTGCTATGAAGGCTGGACACTGTACACTAACGCCCCTTGCACAGTGAACCTGAGCTTCTTCCATCTGGGTGTCGATTTAGAACACCAGATTCAAGTGCAATAGAATATCCTTTACTCGCACAGCTATTAACCTGCTTAATTTGGACAACGGATGGTATATTTTACTTTATTTATATGTAGCTCCTTTCTTTCTCATCATACGTGGATGTTTATTTGTGAAAGGACTTACTGTATGTTGTGTGAAACGTATTGTGTTCTGTCTTTTACCTGCCTTCAAGCAAGTGTCCCATCTGGAACAATAAAGGAAGTAGGTACAGGTAACTAATCTTCTAGGTAAACTAAAAAAGGAAGTAGGTAACTAATTTTTTTATTGTATAAAGTATTGGTTTTTTAGAAATCTTATGCAAGCAACATGGTCTACCACCATTTGTTATAAAAACAGAAATTATCCATAACAGCTATGATTATTCATTTTTTTCCTATTTTACCACAATAAAACATGCTACTATATTTTACATGTATTTTTATTGCAGAGCATTACAGCATTAGGAAAATCAGACATGGCAAAATGTCTGTTTTTAAAATAAACTTTAAAATGACAAGATACAGTGCATTTAGGGAAAGTATCCTTAGGAATGAAAAAATACCATTAAATGTGACCATAACGCTCTGAAGGTGAAATGTGAAATCTCTGCAAATAGTACTATTGATCACTTAACAATATTGCCACAGACGTCACCAGTTTTTCAGCAGTTAACAGAAAGCACATCAATATGGTGCACTTTCCGTACTTCACCGTACCATTTTAACTCCGTCAGCTGTCTTACTCCTCCTTTCATTTTCACTTTCTGAAAGAAAGAATGAAATACTGTACTGTCTTCACCGAGGGCTAGATTAGGGATATAAGTGATGTTCAAGACCTCCACTGTCACGAAACACTGCAAAGCCTGCTTCAGCTCTTAAAAGCTGCTTGAAAGACACACGCTGATGAATATTTGATACACGACATACGGCTAAGTGACAACAAGCACTGTTACTAAACAGGAAAAGGGCATGTGAGTCTGTGTGTTTTTGCTGCAAGGCGAAACAAGCAGATGGAAAAAAATGAGTCTAAAATTGACACCCTTAGGGACCTGTCTTTTAACAATTCCATTCACTACATCTCACCATTCTCTGATTAATCAACCCCTAAAGTTGAAAGGTGTTTGTTCTCATGTTCCACTGAAGGTTATTACAGCCTCCATTGCTGAGGAAGGCAGAGAATTGACTCCTAACAGCTGATCAGTTACTTACTGTATTCGCTGTACTAGCTGACTGGCAATACTGAGGGGGAGGCTGATAAGTTTTTATTAGATGTGTAAATATTGAAAGTTATTTCAAATATATGAACAATCATGTCAGAACCAATTTACAACATCCATACTTTCATAAATTTTAAATGAACCTACAGTGTCAAAACAAGACTAAATCTTGTTCAATAGGTGGCAGTATGGTGCTGTTTCATAAAATCTCTCTCTGGCTAGAAAACAGAGACATTAATTGGTATTTCTGTTCCTCTGACTCTGCCTACTCTGTGGAGTTATAAACCACAGAAAATTCTCAAAAAAGACAATTCTTAGGAGTTTGATCATGAAAAAAAGCATATTTACCCCTACAAATTATTTTAAATCAGACTTCAGGTCTGATGAAGGACCTCAAGCTAAGTGACACTACCAGGCCTGTTTTATTGCTAAGTTACAGGTAGCAAGGAATATTTATGCCATATCTAGCACTTCCAAGCAAGATCTAAGATTGTGATCGTCATCTTCAGTGTCATCTCATCTATTTTTAGAGTGTATGATACTGCTGAATTATATGCCTATGACTTTTGTTCTCTCTTTCCTTAATTTCTTGGAGGGCAGCGATTCTAATGGCAATTTTGTCACAATGCTGTGGCCTTCAGTAATCACCTCTAAACTGCCATTACACTGCCCGTTTTGAGTGATGTGTATCAAAGACGTGATAAAAAACAATGTGTAATCTATCAAACTTATTATTGATACAACAAACTAGTAAGCGCTGCACCAGATTTAAATTATTAACTTATGTGCAACTGTTGAGTAACAAATATCATTATCTGACATTAAGTCTGTATAAAAGAAAACATGCGTTGGTACAGTACTTCTCTCTTCTTTAAGTATGTAGCATAACAAACTACAAGGTCTCATTAGCCTGATGAGTAATAATTCCCATCAGGTCTTTCCATCAGCCAGACAGGCAGGCAGACTCACTAAGCAGATGTTACATGTTTTTACAGATCCCAGGCTTTTGTGCAAGAAACAAAAGCTTCAGTGAGCGGCCACTTGCCGCAGGAGTTCCCTTTTAAATCAGCCCAGTCACAAACACGTGATCGGGCACCTGCAATTGCATGTGGCAAAGACGAAGGAGCTGGTGATAGATTTCAGGAGGAAAAGGGTCCAACCTACTCCTGTCTACATCCATGGGAGTGGCGTGGAGATGGTGGACTCGTACAAGTACCTGGGAGTGCACATCGACGATAGACTGGAATGGTCTAAGAACATCGAGGCCATCTACAAGAAGGGACAGAGCCGACTCTACTTCTTGAGGAGGCTCAGGTCCTTCAATGTGTGTAGTAAGATGCTACATACAGTATGTTCTATCAGTCGGTGGTGGCGAGCGCCATTTTCTACGCGGTGGTATGCTGGGGCTCTGGGTTTAGAGCAGGGGATGCTAACAGGCTGAACAAGCTCATCAGAAGAGCAAGCACTGTCATGGGGTCTGACCTGGACCCCCTGGAGGCCGAGAGGAGAATGGTGTCCAAACTAGAGGCCATCATGGACAACGTCTCCCATCCCCTCTATGACATGCTTGTGAGAATGAAGAGCACGTTCAGCAATAGGCTGATCCACCCGCGGTGTGACAGGGAGCGCTACAGGAGGTCATTCTTGCCTTCTGCCGTAAGACTGTACAACTCATCCACCTTGTGACTGGGCAGGGGCAACATTGACATTGACCTGTTTTTGGACTAAACAGTAAAATCTCTGCTTATATCTGGCTTTTCCCGTCTACAACTGTTTGTTTTTTGTGCAATATATGCCGGGAACTTGTGCAATATATTTATATTTATAATGTGCAATACAACTTCTTGTGTACTGTTCTGGTTTGTTCTTTGTATATTCTGGACAGGGGGCAACTCTTCTTAGTGCACTTCTCACTGACTGTCCTGACTGTACTGTGTTGTTGTATTATTGTATCATTTCGTTACACTGTGCTGTGTTGATTGTGCTAAGCTGCTGTTGCACTGCAATTTCCCCCACGGAATCAAATCAATAAAGTATCTATCTATTACAAATAAAGCCTGACTGAGCATTTGCTTCCATTGTGTTAGTTGACTCCATGAACCCAAAGACACCTGAGCTGGAACAATCTCAACAGTGCAATAACGGATAAAGGACATGTATTACTACAAGACAGGGGCAAGGTGAATACTTTTTTTCCCTTCTTTCAGCTTTCCACAGGAGGCCTCATGCTGAATATACATTACATGAACATGTCTTAGAATTATTTTACAGGCTTTACTTTGGTAATAAGAAACACCGTGAGATAGTTGGTTCAATGCAGAAACTGGAGGTCCCTAAGTTTACTTTACAAGGCAAGATTTAAATAGATAGCAAAGATACACCTACTGTACACAATATTTAAGCTATGTCTTGCTGTTAAGACACAGTTTATGATGTGAGAGAAGTACTGTACGCTTACATTGCCGTTACATTCTTTCTATTTTCTTGAAATGGAGCAACCAGGAAAAAAAAATCTTTTTGGTTTTAATCAATTTCCATTAGTGCCGTGGCAAAACAACGTCTCTGCAGATTTGAATACCTGCAGTCATCAATAACAACAGAAACCGTAAGTAGTATTTTTCACAGTAATGAAAACTTTATTACTATATATTTCCTTGGACCATTAAAAAAATAGCACAAACAGAGTCTACTGCAAAGCAATAAATTTCCTGAGAAGACGGCTCAATGGGAACCAGATCCAAGATGCTTTTAATCTTAACTCCTCTCTCTCTGCAGTGTCTAAACACGTTTGAATTAAAGCTAACAGATAAATTGCATGTCCTGATCAAATGCAATTTGTAGTTCTCTTAACACTTCTTAGGAAAACATTGGAATACAGCTGTTAACAGAGAAGGCATTCGTCAGCAGGGCCTTCGAGTGCGGAAGTAAGGAGATATCTCTGCATGGTAGCAGGCGTCCTTACAGACTGCTTACCGAGTGTGTACCGGAGGTCAGACCAAACAGCTTTTTGATGTTGCTCAAATTCTCATAATCCCTCAAACAACCTGATACCATAAGCAAAATATTTCTTTGATATTTGCAAAGTGCTGATCAACACGAGTGTGACTGAGATCAGTCTTGCTTTTGATGTTTTGCAAAGCGTAGCGGCTGGTGACACAGAAAGTGTATCGAGTTCGGGGGGGAGGTAGAGTATGGTAACAGGTGGTGAGGAGCCTTGCAGAGAGAAGGAGTCAAATGGAGCTGAAGAGAGCCCAGGGGACTGAGATTAATTTGGGGGTCTTGCAGGGAATATCCTTCCTCATTACGTACAGACCAGCCGATGAAGTACATCCAAAATAATAACTGCAAGGCAATCAGGAGATGTCTTCTAAAATAGTACTCAGTGTGTAATGTTCCTGCTTCTAGAAGCATACGGCTGTGGGAATACAGAATCATGCTCAAGTGTTAATTCCGTAGTTTTACTGAGCTATACCTCTAAGCAAAATGTGTTACACTGTACATTCCCTTCCTATTCAACAATTCAGAAGATTGTCTTTAATTTTCAGCAACAAACATAACTATACTTTTAAACCCCCTCTTCTTTAAGAAAGATTAGCTGTACAGTACATACCGTACAGTACAAATGAAAGACAAGACAGCTCACTGCAAAAAGCTACGGTACGAATCCTATCTGATTCCAAGCCAAGAAGATGCAGTTCAACACTTAATAAATTATAAACCACAGAACACTTTATATTTGCTCCCATTACTGTGGCCAAAGAAATGTTTAAGGTAATAGGTACTCTAGTATTGCCCTCCAATGGTTGCAAACTTTACTTAGTAAGCACTTATATTTTCTCTTTTTGTTCTGAGGTTGAGTTGGTTACATAGAGTGTTCCACAGGGGTTACTACTGGACCCTCTGCCATTCAGTCTTTATGTTTCCAACTCTCCCCTTGGTCAAACAGATGATGTGGATGATACTCAAATCTATGGCCACAGGAAACCTGACACCAAAGCACTGCTGCTGTCATAGTACACTGTGATTGAATCTCAAATGGAAAATATTGGACGACACAAACATTTTTGTGTCTCAGTTATGATAAGACTGAAGTTACTGGCTTCCTCCCATCTTCAATCCTGGAGAGACTTTTGTATCTCATGTGTAGAATATGATAAGGGCTGTGTTTTCAAATCAGACAAATATTGCCGGGTTGCATTTTTTTTTCCTCAGGTGCGTCCTGTGTTTTTTATGCCAAGGACTGATTATTGTAAGTCCTACAGAAGCCTCTAAAACTGAAGTCAAACTCCAATATGTACAGAATGTGGCAGATAGATCCCCTGAACACTGTTTGTCACACACGGAACACACACATGAGCACATCACTCCTGTACTGGAGTACTGGCACTGCTACACTTCCTGTCAGGCTCTGAGTTGGTCTTTTACCTTCTGTTACCTGCATGGTGTGGCTCCACATTAATGAGCTGTTGTACCGATTCACTGGCCTTCATTAGCTCAGCTGAGTATGGTTTATTACGTCTTCCCACTGTTTGTCTACATTCTAGAGTCCCAAGCGACTCTACCCCAAAGTATTGTAAACACTACGTACTGTTTGTGCGGTCGCATTTTTCTGGAAGCTGAACATCAAAAACACATTTTATCTTCTTTCTTGCATTACTACACAGAAGAGAGTCTAAAGGGTACTGCAACTCCAGAAACTGTATATACTCTTTTTTTTAAAACGGTCATAAGGTCATTGGTAACCCTGAA
Organism: Atractosteus spatula; assembly: GCF_055471065.1. Classification (NCBI taxonomy): domain Eukaryota; kingdom Metazoa; phylum Chordata; class Actinopteri; order Semionotiformes; family Lepisosteidae; genus Atractosteus; species Atractosteus spatula. Next base: position 3,686,096 of record NC_142711.1, on the reverse strand, counting down.
ATCCCCGTCCATCCAAAACTACAGGGATAAAAAGATGAAAAATAGATTGTACTGTACTAAAGCTGTAAATGACACAATTTTAGATCCAACCGTCAGAGCTGTAGTAATATGCATGCATTTACATTCCAAATAAGGAGCATCTCTTTAATTATTTATTAGATGGTAAGTGGTCCACATTAAAAACTCTTTGCTCCTGTCTCAGGGGTTATTGATGGGAAAACAACCGACTGGAGCTGCTAGCCTTCATGACTTCCTTCCTCTCACTTCTAATGGAAATTGTAAAAGACTCAAAGCAGGCACAGACAACTATTTTTATTACAATTAAGAAGGTTTCCTTGCAAATAAAAATGGTAAGATAATACTAATGTTCATTGTTAGGTTTCTTCTTGGGAATTGCCAGTTCCTTACTGATTACATGATATTAAAAAATGTAGTTCAGATAAAGAATGATAACACACACCACCTAAGGAGCTGCGGAATAACTAGTTACAGTATGTGAACTTCAAGCATTGATGATGTTAAGCGCTATTATGTTTTATTTCCTGACAGCATTCTAAATTCCACGTCCCATCACAACTCCAATCTATCTCCAAAATTAAATCAATAAGAACATTTCCTTGCTGACGCTGATATGAATTTGTTACGCATGTCATGTAACTACTCTGAACCATGCCCCAAGGTAATTGTGTAATGTTTTACTCTTTAAGATAGCTCAGACTGATTGATGGACAAATCATGGTCACTACACAACTGATGTGGCGATCGACACAGCTTTAATAACAAATGTGACACAGCTGTGATATTAGAGTGTGTAGTGTTAGAAAAGAAGACAGGGCCAGACATGACAGAAGGACTGCGCTGAACCGATGCTTAAAAACCAAACAGTACCAGATCCTCAAGTCCCTTGTGCTTCTCCCCTTTTAGAACCGTACATCATAGCCTTGGAAAGCAGATGTACTGTACAGTAGATAAGTCAAGAAGTAATAGGTTTATTCCATGCTGAAAAGAGAAGAGAGAAAACACAACTGGTGAACCTCTCACACCTGAAGAAGGCTTCACAGCCGAAACGTTGTGTTTTCTCTCTTCTCTTTTCAGCATGGAATAAACCCATACTTGTTCCTTTGCAGACTACGCATGCTGATGCAGCTACCTACCTGAAGTAGATAGGTCAAGCTGATTAATAGTACATCCACACCATTTCTGCCACAGCATCTCCCAGGTAATTATTCTCTAACCTTATCTGAAATCCTGGTATTTCGTGAGACTCACGATACTGGAATAAGCAAACTCGCAAACCTCCAGGCAGTGAGTAAAAGATTGGTAATGCCTTTATGAGCTAACAGAGGGCTTTTACAAGAACGAATAATGCAAGAATGAGTAGATGCTAGTTACTTTGTCTAGGAATATAATGGAAAACAGGCCTTCGTGATCCTTCAACATAACAGGGCCGTGCTCCCCCCCTCCTGGTGACTCAGACCAGAGCTCTCCCTCAGTGCCGACTGCTTTCACTCAATAGCCCATTGTTTCCTAATGTTTGTGTTTTTGGCTGATAGGTTTACTTGAAGGAATTGTTTTCTGCCTTTTGGGCACTAAAATTCACATTTACTGTTTAATAAACTCAATCAGCAGAAATGTTTTAAGTTGCACGGATTCACTGGAATACAACTGCTTCAATTGCCCACAGATCTGATGTGTGTTTTGCACACGATCGGACACATATGATACGCAGAGGGTCTTCCTGATCGCTTCCATTCTGAGGCCAACAGGCGGCCCCTTTTCCCTATTTAATGAGTTATTTCAGTCAAGCTGTTGGATGGACGAAACAGAGTCTTTGAAGACTGCGTCACTGCCGCAATGACGTGCCTCAGAAACAAACGCCACAAAGATCTGATTTCACGGAATGTGGACAAAGGCATCGTTCAAAACAGATTGCACACGCAGATTTTGCCCACAGTCATATGAGATACAGTACATGTTGTATGGGTCTCACTTCTCTTGAAGTTATCCAATCACTGTACTGGATGTCACACACCTTCTGTAAAAACAGACAGTAGGTATAGCCTCAAGTGTCATGTCACTTACTGTAAAAATGATATGCACTGGGCAAGTACTGTACATATAAGCACTTCAAAATTGTCATCAAGGTTTTCAGCAACAACAATTTAAAAACAAGCAATTCTGGGTGATTTTATCTTTTTTTTTCAGAAAATGGAAAACTAATACTTCGAGATGCCTAGAGAACACAACATTGAAAACCCATCACAGGAAGCTAACTGTAGCTGAACATGGAAGACATACAGTAACAAGCCCAGTTCACTCTTTTTCCCCCATGTCTTTTTTTGTACTGGATAATGAGACTGATCAGACCACAAGAACCTTATTAATGTGTTAAAACCCTTGAAACAGCATTCACTACTTGGACAACTTTAATAAACGTACAGTTTATAACTTTTTACAGACACAAGAGTTAAAGATACAAGAAAAAGAGATCTTGTAAGATGAAGATCTTGTAAAGATACAAAGAGTTAAAGATCTTAGGGTAAAAATAAAATCTCTCCTTCATTTTTCTAGAAATATAATTTATCAGTAACTTCCGTAATATGCAGGATTTCTAATAAGAAGAAATCTTATTAGAGGAAGAATGGAAGAGCAAACCTTACCTTGCATTGTTGCTTGTGTTGGTTCTGAAAGCAATGGAATGAGCAGGAGGTAGATGAGGTAGACAAAGGAGAGCCCATTGTACCGGAACAGGCACGCTGAAAGAGAAACGCACACACACACCTTAGTTCCACCTCTTCTCTTCCTATATAACTACAAAACGGAGCCTTCCTTTCTTAAGACAAAGGTCGATTTCCAAAAATGTAAACAGCCATCAGGCAATTTAAACAAAAATTAACAGTCTGAATGGCCTCCCCTGAAGCTGTTGTGATTTCCTAAGCTAACAGTCTGCAGGCATGATGGCTTGTCTCAAGCCTGTAGCCACTGGCGAGAACCGTGTTGCTCACTGAGTGAATAAATTCATAGTCAATTAACTTGGTATAACTATATTCAAACCCCTTATGACCAAAAGACATACATTTTCATATATGCCCAAACTCTAATCCTAACTCTACACATAGCTTCAAACCAAATTAATCTAACATGCTCCTTGAAAAATGATAAGAACACTTAATTATCTGTTTCTGTCCCACTTTTGCAATAGCAGTCATAAATAGTTATGTATTTTGTTAGAACTAGCTACTGTATGTAGCCTTGTAGGTATTATGTAGGCTACACAAAAATCTAATTCAAAGAAAGAGAGATCAAATGTTCTAATAATTTCAGTGGGTTCTGAGGAACTTTAAGGCAAACTAAGGCCTCTTTCACACTGACACTTTCCGGAAAGTTTTCTGGTGCAATTATTGATACGTGTGTTGTACTGACAGGCCCAGCACCCTCTGGAAACTCAGACTGTCGAAAGCTATCAGCAACTTCGCAGAGACATTTTCCAGGACAAGCAAGACAAAATCATAAACAGGCAGTAAAACCTGTGTAACTGCCTTGTGTTTCACTCTCAAGAGCTTGAGGTGCTTGTGGCAGTGTTTGTGAACATCTGGAATATTACACTGCATATTTTTTTACACATTTTATCGCACTCTCCTGGTGATTGAGTCATGTAGAAAACAAAATGTATTTACTTTGTGTGTTTGACAGCTAGCTGCCACACATTATTCTGAATGAGATTGGTAGTAAAAATATTATTACATTAATACAAACTGTATTTGTGCAAATGTATTAAATTGATATTGTCCAGTAAACAATAATGCTTACAGAGATTCTTTGATGTTCACGTACAGTACATAGTTAGACATCTAATAATGGAACGTACAAATATTATATTAAGCACTATTTAGACTGTCACATTAAGCTTTGACCAGAGGAAATGTGTAAAAGACACACAGTCTTGGTTTATTTAGTTTTTCCTTGACGTAGTTTAGCTGCTGAATTGAAAAAACACCTTTTGGTCTTAGATATAAAAAGGTTTGGGTCCATTTTAAGTGATATGTGTCAATTTGAAACGTTTTAGAGGGGAAATTCATAAACAGCAATCCTGATAAAATGTTTTAAAGGTAGCGAGTGAATGGACCACACTTAACTTCAAACTCTGCAGCCCTAGATGAAGTAGAGCACACACCATTAGCAGTTAATGAAATATTTATCTTACATATGTTTCTTCACAGAACGTGCCACTTCTTCCAGTCACGTCATTCAGCCCTTCACTACAGTTCCGTGTTTACATCCCCTTTCATTCCCGAAATCCAAACCTCAAAATGTGGGCCAGCTGGTCGATCACGAGTACAGTACGAGCACAACAGGCCACCTACAGTAATATCTGAAGGTAGAAGGCAGAGGGTCTAAAACACTACCAACTAAATCTAAGGCAGCCAAAGGTCCTCCTGCCTGAGACACAACCCTTTATTCCTCATTGAAGTTCCCCATGTGGCATCTTGTGTTATTATTTACCACCCTAATAACCTTCCCCTGCATCTGTGTTCCACATCTCCTGCTCTGGGCATCCATCCATTGCAATATAATGAAGTGTATAACTTACAGCTGATTACATTAGTCCAGCGGGACTGCTATGTAGCCACAAGGACAGTAATCTAACAGTTTCCCAACACTGTGAGGCTAAAGGCCATGGATTGTGTGGCAATTAATTATGAACCACCTGGCACGACTACTGAATGTCAGTCAATCACAGCTGTCATACCATATGCGGCAATGCTGAGTAGCCACACGACATCTCCCATTGATATTGTAGCGCTCTCTGGTTCACGTGGGTATGCGCCCTCGCCGCTGTCACCTCAGGTCGGCCCCCCACTGCTGGGGACTCGAACCCAGGCCTCTGGTGTCACTCGACAGGGAACCAGCCAGCTGAGCTAAAGGGAGATCACCCATCAGCCTGGCAGCTGAGGTCCCTGCTATTCACAGGGAAGGGCGGTGACGTCACTGCACTGGCAAGCCGGCTCGCACAACCTCTAATGTCGGCTGTATGCGTTACAATATGAAGTTAGAATGAGATGTCCAAACTGTGTGTGTGTGTGTGTGTGTGTGTGTGTGTGTGTGTGTGTGTGTGTGTGTGCGTTCGCTTAGAAGGGAATGTAGAGACTCCAGATAGCACACGTGAAGTCCTATGGGCTCCTGTGCTTTAACACTAGCAGACAGGATTAAGGTCTATGTGGAAGAGAGAGTTTGAAGATGAGGAAGAAATGATTAGTGTAAGAAAAATAGTGATTTACAGCTGAATAACCTAATTACTCAGGTAATAAGGTTATTCTGCTATTTCATTTATAAGGCTCCAGCGTCTCATCATGTAGGGCAATTGGTACTGATTAAAGAGAAGTTGGGGGAAAAACTGATATAAATGGTTAAGCCAAGTTACAGTATGTGCACCAGGGTCTCTGTATAAAAGGGATGAGTTTGATTCATGTAAGAGGAATTCTGATATTCTGGACTTCCTAAGATTGGCTGATAGGGAAAAATGTGAAAGAAAAAAGTGGAAAGTGTGAAAAGGGGAAGAGAAATGAATGTAGCTCCGCTTCTGAAAATCTGTGTGAAGACCAGTGTCCTGTGTGGGCTTCTTTGAAAGTGGACCACTGGCATACTGTAACTTGCACTGTGGAGGGGTTCTGTTCACCAGATGTAATGATGTCAAAAGAACACGGTCCAAGCCACAGCACTGATGTACACTGTCTAGTGTTCAAGGGCGTGACTTCACTTCTGTAAGATGCTCGCTGTACTGGGCCTTGTCACACATGTGAGCAGGAGATTAGCACAAACTTGCACACCTTGTGACCATGAGCTGTGTGGATTGGGTGTCAGCATTCCCCACAAGGTGTGCAAGTTTGTGCTGGACAGCTGTGGAACTAGCTCACACCAGACACTTCAAGTCATCATGGCCTAATCAGACAGTGTACATCAGTGCTGTGGTATAGACTATGCTCTTTTGATGGGACACAGTTACTAGTGGCCGGGATGTCTTTGCAACTCTGATCTAATACTATTACATACCTGTTACATAAACAGCCCCAAGGGTAACCATATTGACACAAAAATGCTATATAATGAAATGTTATTTTAAGGAGAACATTCTTGACTTTTTTCACTATTTACATAACACTGTGATTCATACATGCTTCAGGTATAGAAGTGTTTGGATAAATAGCCTTGTCTAGCAGCAGCCAGCTTTTAACAGCACACTGTACTATCTTCCCAAAATATTTTCTCCATTTCTGAGGAGATGTGTTTCTGAACGCAAATCCCACCCCGTCAATCCTGTTCAGTTCCTGTCAGGAAGCTGCAGGTGTGAAGCTCAGCACAGCACAAGGCTCCTGTTATTTCCTGTTAAGCTTTTTGTGCTTCAAGTCAATTTTTAAGGTGTTCAGACACACCGAGGAAAAGAGTTTTACACAGAAATAAAATCAATTAGTCAACAACATTCCACAGCTACATCATGAATACATGTATAGATCACCTGTACAGTGTATATGCCAAGGCAGACATTAGCTCCTTAATAGACTGTTTATGGTACCACACATTGAAGGACATATGTGGTCACAGTATGTTACTGCTTTGTGGCGTCAGGCTTGTCAAGTGTGGTCACTGAGATTTTGCATTGTTTTGTCGTGTTTGCAGTTACTGACACACAACTGTGAGGTGGTTATGACATGCAGTGCTGTATGGTTTAATGCATTTTATTCACATGATGTTGGCAGCCTAACAATTGTTGATTGTTGATTTTTTTTTTAATTCAGTACCAGTCTTCCCAATCACAGGGAAAAAGAGGGTTAATTTGCACGTTTTTCACATTACCATTTGTTTCAGCACTCAGTCACAGCGCTGAATGTCCAGTTCATTGGCTATTTTTTACCCTTGAGCTGTAATAATTTAATTGCTACATATTATTACAGTAGTAAGTCAGCAAACCAACATCAGAACTGCTACGGCTTCACAAACGTAGATGATATTTCAATGGTTCTGAATGAAAAACAAAGCGTGACTCAAAATGTTGACTGAACAATCTTTGGATAGAATGACTTCCACATTTTCTTTGAAGTAAAATATTTTTTACAATTGTTTTGGGGTGAACCAGTTCTTTATAGGAACATACGGTACAGTAGGATTTGTTACAATTAATACTGTATAGTGTATACAGTTAATTAATATTTGTGTGTGTGTGTGTATTATGTAAGTACATCTGGACTCTTTGGTAAACTGCCAGTTCTGCAGTACTTGTATCAGTGGTATTATGTTCCTTCCCTCTTACAGCTTGCAGATCAGATTCCTGAAATGAAGTCAAACCGCATGGATTAAGGATACATTACTTAACACAGAGCTGCCTTTAAATTCTACCTTTAAGTTCTATATATCTATAATGTCCATCTTGCAACATAGGGGTGCCAGCTACTGCTTTGAAGCACACATCATAAGAAATAAGAGTGAAACACAAACAATGAGTACAGTGCATATTACAAAACGTGAGATTCCAAGACATAAAAATCCCCCCCCCCCAAAAAAAACTAAGAATACATTTCAAAACGCTGCACTATTTAAAATGATTTTAAATTACACTTCACCCCAACTTTTGTAATGGTAAAGTCATTGTAAAATGTGGAGTAAACATGTGTCTTAGTACAAATATCATCCTGGTTTCTGCAGGAAAAATTCAATGGATCGGAGAATTGTTCATAGGGAACAACTTCACGGACAGAGTGATACTCTGCCAGAAAAAAAAATCCTAATATCTCAGAATCCAAAGCAGCAGAAACCAAATGAATGAGAGTTTTGCCAGAGAGACATTTGGGCTAAGAGATATCATTCACCCATGAAAAAAGTTTACTCGGAATAACATCAACCAAAAATAATGGTTGTGAAGTAATAGGCAAATTAAAAGGTTTAGTGAGTGTTCTAAGTTACAGTAATTTGGCTGAACCTGCTTGGCTGAGTACTGGCCTCCCGGCCAGGGAACGAGGTGGCTGGGACCCCCTGTGGGGTGAGGGGTGACCCGGGGGCAGCTGCAGAGGGGGAGATGGGGATTATGTACACACACCTGAAGAAGGCTGCGCCACCTCTTTTTTACCTTTCAGTATAGAATAAACCTTGACCTACTGCTCTAAAGTACAGTACTTAAAATATTCAGGTGAGAAAACACTAGGACCGATTACAAAATGACTGACAGCTGAGGCTGTCTGAGCTTGGCTGTTGTCATCCCTCCCGGACTTTCATGAGAAATTCAATAACATATCTCATAAATAAAAGCAGAACAGGTTCAACGTACAAACGAGGAACCACAAATGCTTTGGGAGTCACTGTTTGTGCTGTCTGTAGGGGGCCCGATGTCATGAAGCTCAATGGACTGGATAAGGCAGGTCTTTTCCAGGAAAAAGAAGGTGCAACAGCTATTCTTTAGTTTTACACTGCTGTGCCATAGGAGGGTGGCGGAGATATTTATGCAAACATCCTTTGCCCCTTCCATAATTAGAGGGAGAAAAGCTGAGTATAGTATACTTATGAGGCATTGTTTCAAAATCTCTTGTATGTGAAAAATATTTTTTGTGTATTTGAAGCATACATTAAAGTCTCAGAGAAATTCTGTAAATGCTTACTTCTACACATCTTGCAATTACTGAATTATTTACCAAAACACATTTCTAAAAAAGAGTTGCAATGAAATGCTTATGCAAATAATAAACAATAAATAATGTTTTCAAAGCCTTTGCATTCTGAGGGGCGATTTTAAACGATTTATGAATGGAAACATAACCCTGTTATTTCCAAGGTGATGCCCACTTGCTCTTCCTGAAAGGAACATCAAACATGACACGATTTCCACTGAGTGCTCAAGCAAATATTAAATATTAGCGAAGGAAAAAAAACCCTTATTACTGTCTATCTAGTTATGTGTACATACTGGACTTGTCTTACTATTTACTGAGAATATATTTTCTCGAAATGGCTGTGTAATAAAATTTGTTGCAGCTGCACTAACAGCAGTGTGGAGCACCGGTTAGAGATCTGCACAGGTACCTGGATGATCTTTGGCTCCAGTCCCGTGTTGCACCCTGGAGCAAGTTTCTTCGCCTGAATTACCCCAGTATAATACCCAGCTGCATAAACAGATGTGAATGTAAAGAACCAACTCATGGCCCAGTCCTCCTACAGTATGTGCTGTGCCGCGTGCAGGCAAGACCGGAATGCACTTTGAGTGCGACTTGTTGACAAACACAGGACAACACTTTAGACAAACTCTAACAACTGAAAATGGCACCTACTGACAATTTATAGACACTGCAGAACTAAAAGTGCAGTGGCAGTAAACATGCATTGATGCACGTTAACTCTGAGGTCTAAACTTGGTGTGAATGATAGGGAGTTTTTAGGTCCAAGGTCTGTGTACTATAGTTGTGAAATTAATTGACTTAATCTACTGTAAGTCTGCAATACCTATACTACTGTACATCATAACGACAAGAGTATTTTTTCCTGGCCCCTACATTTTTCAAAGGCTACTCCAGTAAGTTTTAAAGTGTAGGAGGGAACCTTATGAATTGTGGGAGACTTTGATCTCCAAATTACTAAAGTAATCTGTTAAAAGCAATCTGCAATGAACTTAATCAAATACATAAGAAGATAACTTGAAAACTGAAAAAGACTGTAACTACACTGTGTTTTAACAAGGTCAATTTAATTTGAGAATGTTATGCACCACAGATGTTTATATTGCATTTATGTAAACAAGGACTTACTCTGTAAAATCTAAAACGCCTAACAAAAAACAGTTTGATGCACTGATTTAAACACAATCTGTATGTATATACTGTATAGTTACAGTTGTTTTAGTGTTTAGAAGGAAGTAGGAGAAAAAAGTTTACAGATTTTCAGTGAGATACTCCGCCGCCAACCCAAACAATACTGTGCACCACCAGCTGCATGTAATTTGTCCCATGTATAAACAGCCAATGACAAGCCAGGTTTCAGCAGTAATAAAAACCTAGTCTGTGGCCACTTCAATGTAAAATTGCTTAAAGATATACTTAACTAAATGAGGCTTATCTTTTTTTTTAATCAGTGTCAACAGGCCAATTCATGAGAGCTTGACCCACAGCGAATATTTCCTGGAGAGCTGGTCCTGGGGGCAAAGAAACGCACGCAAAATCCCTCTGTTGTTCTTCAGCTCTTGGCAAGTCTTTCCAGGGATTTTTACAGCCCTGTTGGTTTTTCGTGAGGGGGCCACACTGAAAGCGGACTGCTGATTGTTCAGTCACAAAGCATTTATACTGAATGCTTTGGAGACTGATTGATAGCAGAGGAAAGTCTGATTTTCCGGGACAGATTGCTCAAAGTCAATGCTTCTTTTCTTCAGTTCACCTAATTAGAAGTTACAATTCAGTCTCCTTACCACACTGGTAACTGAATGCCATTTTAATTGACATTGACAGCTTCTGTACAGTCTGGCTATGGTTTCTTCTCGCGCTAAGAACCTCATTCATCCAAAAATCCTTGATCTTTGACTTCTGTAGAAAGGGACTTTACCTCTGCTGTCTCAACTTGTTATTTTTAATAAAACAGATCAGAACTGGGATTGATTGATTGATTGTAAAAGGATATGTTAATTCATAATGATGCGTTTTATTCATGTTGAGTGAGAGGAGAATAATATGTTAATTCTAGCTTTTCTCTTTATGGTAGATTAGCTGCAAAATGGACAAAGTATTTTAATATCTTCCTTTACGCTATCTTATCAATAACTAGACATTATTTGTAGCAAACTGAGGAATAATCTGTTTTCTTTCTTTTTTCCCTAATCTCTTTAGATGAAAACTGTGACCGTTTGTTTGTTCTCCCTATTATGAGATGTCAAAAGGAACCAGTCAGCAATGCAGACTCCAGTAGCAAGCAGTAATAAACTCTGCTGACACTTAACACAGGCAAAAGAACTCAGTCAAACCACTTCTCTACATTAAGTAACACCTTTTGCTTATCATCATTGCATAAAACTCGGCTACTTGTTTGTATCCTATTTCAACTTTCCTCACAGGCTACTTGATCCTCAAGTAAAGTTTCCTGACAGGTGGCTCCTGGTGATCTGCTTTTCTTTTTGATTTCTAGACAGTCAGCTTCTGACTGGTGGCGTTTTTGTCGGCCCCCATGAACAAGCCTGTGGTTAGAAGCACATAAGAAAAGAAAAGAAGCTCATAAGAGGAGACTGTCCAGACCAGCCTGTTTGGTAGATAGTAGTTATTTGACCCAAGGATCTCATTCAGCCATTTCTTGAATGTAGGCAGAGTATTGGCTTCAACAGCACTTGTTCCATACACCCACAACCCTTCGCGTAAAGATGTACCTCCTGTTCTGGGATTTAAATGCTCTTCCATGTAGCCTCCCACTTGTTTTTCTGTAGATTTTGTTTCATTGTTTTTTCTGAAGAAGTTGGAGGGCATTTTCTTGACCTGTGGCACTGTTTGTGAACATGGAACATTACCGCGCATGATGGATTTCTTGGTTTAAAGTCAGAATGATTCTTTGATTGAGAGCTGAGCAATGCTGGTTCTGACTAATATGAAGCTTGAACAGTCAAGTTAGAATAATATTTTCAGTGCATTAGGTGTTAAACATGATTTCATTTACAACAGAATAATATTTTCATATGATCTTTTCTCATTATTTTTCTGCCAAATTATAATGAAGGGGTTTCTGTGGATGTTTTATATGGCAGAGTGGTGTATGTCTGGCAGCACAATATAAAATTAAACATAAATTAACATTCATACATGTGTATGAATTACTGCTGGCACAATAGTGAAGTTAAAATTTCTTGGGTAGGCCATTCCACGAGCAACGATTCCAGTACTGATCATTTAAAACTGCGCAGTTAACACTGCATGTGACTATTAACAGAAACGAATAAGCAAATATGTAAGAGAACACTCCAGGTTTAAATAAATGTAACTACTTCAGATGTCTCAAAATCAGAAAGTCAACTACATAAGCAAGGGCAGTCATGGATACTGATTTCATCAGTATGAAAATAAAACAAATAAACAAAACAACTATATAATCAAGGGCGGAGCGGTGGCTCTGTGGCTCAGGATCTGTGCCTGTGGCTGGGAGGTTGCCGGTTCAAATCCTGCGGCCGGCAGAGGAATCCTACTCCGTTGGTCCCCTCAGCAAGGCCCTTAACCCCGACTGCTCCAGGGGTGCTGTACAATGGCTGACCCTGCGCTCTGACCCCAACCTTCTCTCCCTGTCTGTGTGTCTCATGGAGAGCAAGCTGGGGTCTGTGAAAAGACAAATTCCTAATGTAAGAAATTGTATAGGGCTAATAAAGTGGTGTTATGTTATAAACTCCTGATAATATATAGAGCTAGTTGATTTAAAAAAACAATGGAAACAGATGAACAAATGAGGAACACCAAGTACTGTATATTGAAAGCAAGGATGTCCTCACAGATATGGTTCATACATTACATTAATTAAACAAATAACATCGCAACTGTATTAAAATGCAGCACAGGCCTGGTTGCCTATAACTAAAGAAAAAGTAAAGGCTTATTCCATGTTGAAAAGAGAAGAAGGAAACAGAATGTTTCGGCTATGGAGCCTTCTTTGGGTGTGTGTGCCTATAATTGTCTATCATGGCTGAATGAAGAGAGATCAACTTTGAAATGGGGTGGATTTTGGGGGCACTTTTAGCAGCATACTCCAGGTGATATCTGTGCATACTGTTGAAGTGCAAAGCAAGGCAAGTGAGCAACTGCAGGTCGTTTGAAACCAAATTTCATCTTGGGGTGTGAGCAGCCAGTTTCATCACAAAAGGTCCATCAGGAACTGCACAGAGCAGGTAGACTGCAGTGCACAACCTGCTAATCACACCAGCAGTGCCTGTGTCATAGTCCAGTTGTGCAAAGAGAACAGGCAATGAACTGCCTAGCAGTGGAGAAATGTGATCTGGTCAGACGAATCATCCTTTAACATGTTTTTCGACAAACGGACAGTGCTGCCAACCTTCAGCTCTACAGACCTGTAAGTGCTTGGCTCCAGCCCTGAAGTGTTCTGGTGCTTCTGTAATGTTGTAGAGTGCGTTTTGCTGCCATGGCCTGGGTGAGCTCATTCCCTTAGAAGTCAAGGTGAATGCTAATCACTACTTAATGGTCCTGAGTGATCACCTTCACCCCATGTGCCAGCATGTCTTTCCTGCTTCCAGAATGACAGTGCCCCTGAGCCAAATACTGATGTTCAGTCACTAGATCTAAACCCAGTCAAGCCATGGACTCCTCAGACAGTGTTTTTCATCTCCATCAATGAGGTGAGGGTTAATAGACTTTTTCAGGAAGAATGGTGCTGTATTACCTGTATAAAGTTCACCATTTGGATTTGCTGGAACATGTAGTTCTTCATCTCCAACCCTGTGCTCCAATAATTATTTGCAACTGAATCGTAAATGGTATTTGCAGGTTTTCCTGCTGGGATTTTGACAAAATGAGCTATTTCTCACTGCAGAAGCTGGACTAAACAGATGATTGCTGTAATGTGTGTGCATTAACTTTATGTTTGCTCCATTTAAAAAAAAACACCAGAAGTACTTTTGAATTAAGCTCAAAAAAGCATCTGGAACTTGTTATACAATGTGGCAGGGTGCCTAAAGCATAATGCCTATCAGTGCTTCAGTGCAGAATTGCCTCCTACTTGTCTGATCACAGAACTGACACCCAGCAAACCGACCAGGAAATTTCCCAATAATGGCAACTTTTGTTTATCTGTGCTATTACTGATAGCTGATGACTTTTGTATTACCCAAGATGTAATATAAACATTTTTATATTAAGGTTTTTTTTACTAAACTCTAAATAGATGTTTGGCTAGGGCACCATTTCCTGAGGTAATCTGTAAGACTCAACCTTCCTTTCAAGTGTAATGGGTGTCAGAGAAATGTACCTACTGTAACACATTGACTGAAGTAAGACTTAAAATCATCGGTATCCATACATTTGTGATTTCTGACAAAATGGATTGTTTAATATTAACACAATTCCTCAAATGAGGGTATACTGTACAGTATGTTTCATATTATTCCACATTTACAAACAAGATACAAAATAATAAACCATACAAGAATGAACTTAACACTAATGGCTCAAAAACCATCATCTCCAAGAACTGAGACTATGGGACTCTAAAGAAAAACATAAGGAAAACAAAACAAATTCACCCAAGGGAGGACTGTAAATTCTCTCAACTCTAATAATCCAGAGAAAGTATTTTTAAAAAGATGGTATTTCAATACAAGCCCAAGGTCGTCGAATTCAGCAAGAGATTTAGTGTTTTTTTATTCCAATTAATCTGCACAAACAAGTAAACCTGAGCTCAAGCAGAAACTCCCAGGGCTCTAGTTAAATAACATGCTGCCCATTTTGATTCATTCTTTGACAGACCACATTAAATAAATATTTCTAACGTAGCTAAATTTACTTAGAGGTCACTAAAAAAATTTAACTCCTACATTTATACCCCTAAGTCCTGTTTTTTATGTTTGTATGTAGTTCTTAGTCTACTAATACTGTACATACAACTAAATGTTGTTTTTTCTTTTTGATTCAAAAATATGAAAAATTACCAGAGCAGTATTTAAAATAGACCTATTTTGGTAATTTCTGTGAGAGAATATATCTTTAGGTGAGACTTGATATATTCTTCAAAATGTGAAGAGCCTATCTAATTTATCTTGATCAAATTTATACATACTGTAGATATTCCTCATTTTATGTAGATGATCTCAGTAATGATAAATACATATTTAATATCAGCACTGTGAGACCCATACATTCCATGACTGAAATAACTACTCTCTGGTTGCTTTTAGTATGAGCTGGTGTGAAGTGTGAAACTGTCAAATACAGCTTTTTTCAATTAGAATACAGTAACTCATAATTGTGTCTTATTCCTAGGGAAATATTTTTGGCTAAAATGACATGAGTAAGTAATCAGTATGAAAATAAAACAATTTAAAAAATCAATCTAGCTGTTCATGGAATAGTTCACAAAAGTCGCTGTCCTTGCCTCAAAAAATAAATTGAATTTTTTTTAGCTAAGCATAAATCATCTGTCAGAAATGGGTGATTTTCCTAACATTCCAGAAACTACCACTAAATTTTATGAAGACATCTACTGTAACACACCCGTGTTTAAACAAGCACAGAAAATCCCAGTTCTATCTGATAGGCCCTCAGGCAGATAGCTGATTTTGTACATACAGATCTTCGATATATCATCCAGATAACAAGCAGACATACAATACTCAGCAGCGTACTTTACAAGTATCATCAATTAATATAGGCAGTTATATGGAATGGAAGTTATTATTTTTACTACTTTTTTAGGATTCTTCTGATCTGAATTTAGAATTTCATTAAAACATTCTGTTTAGAAGGTATCTACAGTAGCACTAGTGCAGCTGAAATTACACTGAGAATGGCTTTGAAACCCTCCCAAGGAAGTTGGAAGACCTCCTTAACAAAGAACAGTTTTTGCCCATTTGTTTTAGTCAAATAAGACTTTCTACTTTCGGTGCTGTATATATTCAGGTTTCATGTTCACAGAAGTCTGACTGCAGCAGTGAAACAGACCCACGGCTCCGATTCTGCTTGTTTAAACAGGCTTTTTTAAAGAACTTGAAACAACCGACTGAGCAAAAAACAAATCCCAAGAATGAAAGTTTAGAAACAAAATATTCTCCATGCTGAAACAATCCAGACTCCTTTGTTATTATGTCCTTCACCACATAAGCCATAATATATTTGCAAGTCCTTGGGTAGCGATACAATGATGCTCAGACCTAAGGTTGGAATGGAAATACTGTACCACGTACTGGCTATGTGTACTATAGCAGACACACAATTTAAAACAGGATTTTAACATGGGCAATTTCTTGCTTTGCTCATGCTGTTGTCCTGTAACCTGTCCAGTCACCCAGTCAGTGACTTACTCAGACCTGAGATGGAAGCACACAACACCTGAATCAGTTTCCTGCACCTTTCTCAACAGGTGTTCAAGTGCTGGTGCCACTCAGGGGCACAGGTGGGTGGTACGGTTACTCTGCATCGGGCAGACAATGCCACCTTGAATGTCCGACATGTAGAATCCCCCCTTTATTTTTATTTTTTTGCTTTTCTTTTAGTATATTTAGCAGCCCTCAAAGAAACTATCTTGACTTGTCAGATAACAAATTCCTGTCCACAAAAAAAAAGAGGAAACCCAAACCTCTAATTTGTTTCTCATTCCGTTTAGTCACCTTGATGGTTTTTCCATTCACTGGTAAATATTGAGTTCCTTCATAATGCATTGTTTCCAGGAGAGGCCATTTGGTGATGACCAATGTTTTTTCACGTTTAACCTTTTTTGATTCTGAGAAGAAAATAACATTACAACACACAAATCAACAGCTCCTAAAAGTTTCTTTTAAGTCTTAAAAACTCTAAGGTAACTTGTATCTGAATATGAAATACAACAGTACTTTGTCTGCCAGATCGTTGTGAAATTGTACAATTGTCTGCGTTGTCTACATTTCTCTGCTGACACTTGCACAGAACAGGGTTTGTGGTTTGAAGACAGGCTCAGTTTTTATCACAAATCTTTGCAAGAAGAAAGACATTAAATTTATTTTAAATAAAATGTAGACACAGAAACAGCATTAAAGTAGACATTGATGGCATTATTATACATTATACTGTACCACAAATGTTTTTTTAACAATGTAAAGTAGCTGTGATAAAAAAAGTTCTATAGCAGAGCTTCAACAAACATAATTAAAATTAAACTGTTGTCCTCAACAAAAAGCAGGGTAATTCATTTGTGCTGAAATTTTATTTCAAACAAATCAACAGATTAATGGGTGTCTCTTAATGGAGTGTGTCCATGCGTGCCCAGTAATGGACTGGCATCCTGTCCACGATGTAGCCCTGTCTTGCACGATTGGCAACTCCGCGTTGCCAAGATCCTTAAATACAGCGAGTTATTTTCTACTAATGGATGGATATAAAGGCTTGTTTAATGTCCAGATTTATTTGCAGAGGGAATCTAATTCGCCCCGTGTGGACAATACAGTTCATCCTCACAGCCAATGTCCAAATATAATACCTTCTAGCTTTCTAGCCATTTCTGCTCGTGCACAGGTCCACTTCCATGAATCAATATTGAAATACCACGAGGAACGAATTGCTTATGCTCTTATGCTCTGCAAAACTGAGGAACGATTGTGGACTGGATGGATCACCTGTACGGGTAACCTCTCTTTTGGAATTAATTTGGCAACTACTAATTCCACTTCCCATAATTATGTTGTCAATTCTCCACTTTTATAACGGCTTTCTCAGGTGATTGTTTACTGTATTGTCTGTCAGCAAGTGTCTAAGTCTTACTTGACACTATTTTAAATTAATAAGCAGGGAATACTATGATGTTTTGTTTCTTTAGATGACAAATTCTAAAGTCTTTTCTTAATTTTGCTTTCCTATGTGCACAGCAAATGTACAAGACCCACAGGCATGGGCTCGTGTGGTTTCTTGTTGTTTCTTTGTCTTCTTTTTCAATAACAATTAAGTGGCAATTAATCAAGAGGAGAAAAATTACTACAGCGTCAAACTGCTTACTCAGAAACTTGAAGTCAATGGGAAACGAGCCGATATTTTTTTCCAGATTAGATAACCTGTTATTATGATTACTCCACAAAAAGCACACATCTCTGTGCCATACTGGTGGCCACAAAAGAGGTTATTTTTGGACGTAGTTCAGACTGCATATTCTGAAACTTGATTTATTGAAAAATACACAAACATTTGACTGGTGTGTGACCATCGAACGGTGTGTGACATTACTTGGCCTGAGTCACTTCCGACAGCCTGGAATGAATAGACCGCATACAATTTTGGCACGATCTCGCCCAGTCCTGCCTGTGCTGTGGCATCATGCTTCAAGGCCTACATTGTTCGTGGGACGCCTGCACTGAGCTCTTTGTTTCAATTAGAAACTGAACTGCTCAATAGGATAATGGCTCTGGCAACCAGATGAATGACTCTGACCTTTGCTTATGAGTCAGAAACTTAGTATTTTGGCCTGAAATAAAAATAAGCTGGAGTCATACTGAAACAACAGACCACTGACCACTTGTTCTAATGCATTTGGCAGGAACTAAAGCTCCAGAATGTCTTCGCTCATGAAACGATCTTTTGTTTCTTCAGCAGTGCAACATTCTGCAAATCTCCTGGCTTCTATTCAACCACCAAAACAAACACTTTCAGATTTGTAGCACCATCTCCTACTGAAAGATACGTTAGCAAAAAGGATTTCTGAATCCTTACTTCACCTCTACAGTCCCAGATTATTTCTGTTCAGATTAATTATTTTGTAGCGTAAGCGTACTGTAGGAAAAGCTGTTAAGTCAAACACATGCAGTGTTTGAAAATACACATCTAAAGTGTCTCATGAAATAAGGTAGTCTCATCTAGGACAAGAATCTAATCACAAGTCACTGAAGTGAATGCCACTCCTCACTGAGAGAGTGGATAGTGTTAAAATAAACACTCCTTTCGGAAGAAAAAAAATAATTTTAGATGACAAATGATTGCTCTGTGGCAGATTAATATCTTGAAGTTCTAAGTAAGATGAATAGGTACGTATACTAAGCTATTGCACTAGCACTGTGGTTCAACGATATTTTTAATAAAGAAATTATTTTTCTAAGAAACATACAGGTTTTAAAAATTATTGGACTTCATTAAAAAAAAACTGCTGAATGTGTACTACTATTTCGCAAGTGATTCTTGCCGGAACCGTAGTACATTAAGACCTGTTCTGGTCAGAGGATCCAAAAGCATCTTATTAATCCATTAAAAGTGTGCAGTGAATTTAAGCGTACACAAAAAGCGCAACTGTATAAGCTCTCCGTCGCTGGTACCAGACTACCGACCTTATCCCAGCCCTAACACAGCTCCCCCTAGGATAATTACAGACTTCTGGGACACACACAGGTAACTTAATCTGTTATTTTTCTCTGCCCTGTTTACACTTCAGCTGCCAACCTTATAGCTGTCTGCAACTCAGCTCCATGCCAGAACTCACTCTGTGTACCTTGTGGCTCTCGAAAATGGCTAAAACTACACTCCCTCCTTCCGGACACAACCTCGTCTGCCCTGGATCATTAACTCTTACCTAACCCGGCACTGTGCTGACATTTTCAATAGCAATGATTTCTTCCTGACAATTCCTACAGACGCAAATCTGGCCAGTACGTATTCTTCGCATTTACTCCTGTTTACAATAGCTGGGTACAGGGCAAGCTAATACAGTGTGTGACAATCCTGGCTTAAAATGTAAAAGAGGTTAATTTAGAGAGCTGAAAGGTTTAACAGCCAAAGGAATATTCTTTGTAACCAGGCGCGGGCCCCGGCTGTGTTGCTGCAATCAACAACGAGCTGCAGAGGAGCAGGTGGAGTTTGATCCCATGTTTAAAAGCAAAAAGAAAAAGCTTGCTGCAGTTGCGTTGAGGCTTCTGCAAGTGAGGTACATCCGCAACAAACCTACAGAGCCCTGTCGTCGCATTTCAGAGGGGAATTAACCTCTGCGTGTTCCTTTCTAACTCAGGTGCTGGTGCTGCACCCCTGCCCTACGCCCTTCTCGTGAAGTATCTCCAGTCCAAGCGAGCTGTGGTCAGGCTGGCAGGAGCGACTCTGGAACCGTACGCGAGTGACAGGGAACTGCACAACACAGGGGACCTCACTGAAACATGTCCTTCTGTCATTCTGCCTGGTTCCACAACACTGTATTGCAAAATACCATCTATTTTAAGTGAACAGGGCCGGTGCAGAACATCTTCCAGATCCACACCCACCATCTCAGGCCTTGGTGCTTCTCACAGAAGAGTGATTGATGGTAAGAAAAGCCCCCCAAGTGATGAATACATAGTGAAGTGCACCTGGCCACCTCTTGTGTCATGAAAAGTTAAAATATTTCAGTAAGATGCCTTCCAGTGTCTGCTGTCAAATAAATAAAAATACAGCCAATTATTTTCATTATTCTTGGCATTCAGTGCCATCAAGGAAAGAAAATAAATATAAAAGCATGTCAGGGCTCCCAACTCAGCATACATCACAAATCAATAAAAACTGCATTATTACAACATTCTAAAGAACTTCATTGTTGTGTTGTTACAACATTGACCAAAGGTGAACACTGTTTTTTTCTGTATCATCGTATTACTCTCCTTAGCGAGAAAACAAACTGTAATTGACAGTTTCTCCAGCAGTTTGTGGTTTATAGCAGCAGCGAAATAAAAATGTTTGCAAATCTGTACCCTTTTAAGAACGTCTCAGCCTCAGTGTTAGTCATTCTGGTGGTGTAGTTGCCGTATACCGAGATCAACTGCAGTTTGATATTTTACACTCCCTTTTTTGTAGAAGGCAAATTAGCTGTTTAAACCACATACTAAATTCAACAAGTCTGTGTCATACAAAGAGCTACAAATGAATATCACCACAATAATAATGGAATCTGTGCATTAAAGGGGTAATTAAGGTCTTTCAAGGCATCCACATTCCTTGACTCATTTTGAGTAATGTTCATAGACCCCCTAAAAACTAAAAGGTTTGTTTATTTAGTCGCATGTTTCTAAGTCCTAGAATCACAGTTGTGAGTTTTTAAATGGAATGAATTTCCTGGGTGTAAAATAGAAATTTCCAGAACAATGAGAACCTACTGTTCAGCTTCTTGTTCTGAATCCCTTATCCCTGCAGTGTCGGCCACAAGAGCACACAATCTTGTTTCAAATGTTTATTCTAACTTTGAAACAAGAATGACTTAATGTATTACTGCTGTGGCAAGGGAAATAGAGTAAAATCATATCGTGGAGCTTAATCATTATCAGCTCAGTATTATATACCACCGTAAGCACCAAGGTCTCTGAAACCAGGTCAGGATCACGCTCAGCCTGGTAAAGGGCAAACTGCAGCACAGTTTTCACAGTCACCAGGTAAGGAGCCTGACAAGACAAAAGACAAGACATTTTCAAATCTTTGTTTAGCCTTTTAACCTGCTTCTTATGATCTGTAAGTGGAGCTCCGCAGAAAGAGCGCTGCAGTTTTTTCAGT
Source organism: Atractosteus spatula (assembly GCF_055471065.1). Classification (NCBI taxonomy): domain Eukaryota; kingdom Metazoa; phylum Chordata; class Actinopteri; order Semionotiformes; family Lepisosteidae; genus Atractosteus; species Atractosteus spatula. The sequence goes on along the minus strand of NC_142711.1, from coordinate 3,664,920 downwards.
CTCGGCAGAGCTTCCAGCCAGCATCTGCTCATCCGTTTGCACCTAAGCGCACCACCTACAGTTTAACCTGCCAGACACACGGCACCAGGGCGGCGGGCGATACAGCTGCCAGCTCGCGCTTTGTTTTCGTTTCCCCGGGGGCTTAAAAAGTCACAGCAACAAATGGATTAAAAAGACAACAAGGGTGACAACAATGAATAAGCCAGCTCATATACAGGCATATATAAAAGAAAATAAACAGCTACCGTAACTGCTTTGTCCTGCTTGAGAATATACATGTTAAAGAACAGTCTGCTCTCACCCAAGAAGTCTTGTGAATTTAAGGTTGAATAAAAAACGAGACAGCTCTGTGTCGTCGAAGCCATTTTTAAATATTTTTTCTAGAATTATTTTTGGAGATGGTTTTTGGTTTGGTAATGCTGCAGGTGCCCTAAACATGCACTTCTGTCCCAAGATTATTACCGCAGAGCACTGCTGGTATTTTTCCTTCTCATCCTGGACAACATAGTGTATACCGCTAGCTGTGTTGAATCTGGATACATGAAGCAGACTTTGGATAGATAAAGCATTATTGCTACTGTGTACATTTTGACAGACAGTTAAGTGAAGCCTGCTGGTGGTTGAGTATACTGCATAAAAGCCTAAATCCCTTAACAATAAAGTATTATTAGCAGTATTACTCGTGAAAGGCCAAAATTAAACCATACAAATCACTGAACTAGAATTAATTGTGAATTATAGCATAAGTGCTTTTAACTAGTACATCTGGTTTGTAGAAAGCTATTTCTGGTTTCACAGACCACAGTTTTTTCTGCTATGAGATCCTAAGGAGTTATTCTTTTATTAATAAAAATAAAGAAAGAGAAATTGTACCTAGAGGCTTTGTATATTGCTTAGTTTAAACTATGGCATTCCATACCATTTTATGGTCGCTCATGTTTTAAGGATGCAAATATGCAACTGCATAAACAACTAAAAATCTGGATGTTAATTCAAATATGACAAGTGACTAATGGGAATTTCCTTTAAGCAGCCAAACAGGTAACAAAAGGGGTATCATCTTTCAAAATTCATCTTTTTATTACTGATTCAGCACTTTATCCAAACCATTAACGAACTGTAAAACTACAAATTTCTCAAACAACAGAGTGTGACGTGTGATATATGGCCAGCTTATTTCTGCAAGTCTCGTTTTAATTGCCTAAGTGACCAAGAATTTCAGATTATGTATAGTTAAGACTTTGTACACCAGGTTCTTTCACTTTGTCGGTCATATTTCAATGGTGGTGCTGTCAGATTACTGACAGGAAACTGTTAAGATAAAGCGTAGGAAAGATCTCTCTATACTTCATCACACGCTATGAAGAGGAAAAAAAACACTCAAGTCAAAGATACATAAGAACCACTACAGGGCACTGCACATCATAAAAAAATACCAAAGTTCTCAATCTTGTTTGAAACCTTTTTTTTAAACTTTGTTACGTGCTTTTTTGACAGCCCTAGGGCTAAAATATGTACAGGGTTGGTCAAAATGTTGTAGACAAATATAAATGCCAATTATTTTACTAAAGTTTGGTTTTCTCCTCTACAGCTGGCAAAGGCTTGTAAGGTAACTGTTAGAAACTTTGATATTTATGCTTTCGTTATTAAACATTTTTTGTCACAGTAACCCATGGAATTTCTAATAAACTGACAAAGTTGTCGACAACATTTGACTAACCCTGTATTTTCTGGAAACCTACAATGACCATCAAGGCCAGAACTCACCCCAGTTTCTGAAAGTATAAAGTCCTGCTGGACGGGAAGCTGTTAAACATATTCATCACTGGTGCATGATGGTTCTTATTTATACAGTGCGATTAACTGTAACAGTCAGGCTAAAGCTCTTTCTTAAAGTATATAACGAACGGTATGCATGAACCTACAGTTTTTTATGGCTCCATTGTCTTCAGCATTGCAGCTAACTGCAGCAGCTACACAAATAAATCACACCTGGAGTTGCACTTACTTTAAAAGAAAACATAATACAATTACTCTTGATTAAAAAATAAATGAACATGGACTCAATTAGATGATTAGCACTTACAGTATGCAAGCAAAAACTACAGGAGTGACTAAATATTTCCATAAATCACACCCCAGTTAGAAACTTTGAGCACATCTTGATTGGGAGTTTAAGAGAAACTTATTACAAAATCCCTTTAAGTCCTGGTTGGGAAAAGGAGTGGACTTGGTTATCTGAATGATAAAATTCAACAAAAGTAGTGGAAGTAAACTGGTTCAATTAGCCAGGTCATTACACTACGGTAACACAAAAACACACAGAGAAAAGGGGAAAGATTTGGCTTCATTGCAGTAGTCAGAACCTATTTTAATACAGTATATCTCTCTGTTAAACACAACCTTCACTTATACTTTTACTAGAGAAAAGACAACTAAACCGTTCTTCCTTCCCTGAAAGCTCCTTCCTTATTTTAACTACAATCGATACTGTTTGTACTGAAAATATTAACTACCCTTTCCACCGAGAAGAAGAACGTTCTTTACTGAGTAGTGGAACTGATTAGAAGTACAGAGCAAACATCTATGCTGGTGTATTGTCTCCAACAGCAACTAACCATCTTTTGTGTAATCTTGTCCTAGAGAAATACAGTATCTCTTCCTCATGCTTATAATATAACTATAAAACACAAATCTGCACAATGTATGAAAGTTTCCCTGGTTTCTTAATAGAAAAGAAACAAAACAGATAAATCACTTAAAGAAGTGACTTTCCTTACACTTTATTTTGCAGAACATTTATCAGGTGAGTGTAAAAAGGGATAATAAAAAATAACTATGCATGAACAAAATCAGCTAGATGTCAGACATAAAATGCAGGAACTTAGTACTTCTCCATTGAATTATATGGTCATTCTGTTACATTAAAGATACCTTTAGGTGATCAGTCCTGCAGACTGTAAGACAGAAAAGCCAAGTGGTGCCTTATATAAACACAGGGTAACTCTGGCAATGATCTGAATTTAAACTTTCTCTGTGCATATCCTGGGACTGAGCAAACAATTTTTCTCAGAGGAAAAACAGCAATAAAACACTGACAGAAAATGCTTTAAGTCAAAACTATCCTGAAAATCACTCTGAAAGTAAAAGTTTGTCTACGAACGTAAGGATTTTTTTATATATATAGCATTGTTACTAATGCAACAAAAAAAACTAAAACTATGCCAATTTAATTTTTGGCTTCTTATTTATTATATATATATAACCTTAAAGTCTGTTATGGCACAGAACACAAACAGCTTTGGCTAATGCAGGTCCACATCCCAGATAATGAGCTGCTGCCTGTTTTAGATGTGCTCATCACACTGCGATTTGCTCTCAGCCCATTGATGGGTGACATCCTTCACCAGTTGCAGACAAACAAGGAGGCTTCTCCACCGCTGAAGAACTTGTTTCTACCTACAGCATTACGCTCCTCTAACTAAAGAGCCCAGAAAGCAGTGTCCAGCTCCTGTTGCCATCTTGTTCCTTTCTCTGCTCCAGCTCCTGGGGACTGCCCTGGGGAAGGCGTTAATCGGGCCCCTGAAACTGAGCTTCCCTGGCACTCGAGCGGGTAGAGCGGCCCCCGCAGTCTATGCAACAGGGACTTGCCACACTGGACCGCGGTACAATCCCTTAACCCCCCAGCCCACTTGGAAGTCCTGGGCCCCTTGGCTCTCTGACACAGCACCAGAGAGTTCACCTGGGTGCTCAACACCATCCAGTCTGGCGGTGCACTGCAAGTCCGTCCTTTCCATTGCGCCCGAAAAAGGATGGTGGAGCCTGCCCAGCCCGAGACTTGAGGCATCTCGGCCCGCTGCTGCGAGTGGGGTGTTTCACATCGCACGGGCACATTTCCCTGCCTGCCCGCGGGGGTGGATGAAAATCGCACGCTCCCATTCAATCTGTCGCTTCTTGTGTCGGGGCCGGCGGCGACTCGCAACCAGGACACTCCCCACGAGCCTCTCAGCCCAGCCCGGCCCCTACCAGGCAGGCACCCAGTCGTCCAATTAAACGCATATTATTTATTCCCAGGATGCTGCTCTGGAAGCACTCGAACGTTGAGCCCTCTCTTGAGCAGCCCTGCACGTCAGTCTGGACACCGACAGCGAGGGCGACACCCTGCCTGCGAGTGCCTGCTTCTCCCCCGGGTCGTGACGAAAACTGTGTGCCTCCGGCTGCCCTTGACGAGCTCCGGCTGAGCTCTCCCTTCGATTCTCCGAAATCACCCGAAGACCCATAAGCTTGCGTGTTGGAGATCTGGAGCAGATCTAGATCTACGGTCACCAGCCTGGGCGCGATTTGGTTTGGCCCCGTATAAGAACCCTGGGCGGATTTACAGTAGGCTTGCGGCTTGCTGTTCCTGCCACGACCGAGGAAGCTAGAGCGCCTTTTACAAGCCCGCTCTGTGGAAATGATAGTGGGGAAAGTGGAGTCTGGCCCATCATCAGCTCCTAATAATGAAATGACTGCAGGCTCTGTTGGGGAAAAAGGATTGTTGCCATCCACCTTGAAGAAATACCTGGCCATCACTCCTGCTATGTTTAAAGGAGTCTCTTGGGGACCCAATCCGTGTGGGAATTCCTGCCCTTCTGGGGTGGCTCCCTGATGCTGTTCTAGATACCCTCACTCGGGCTCCACTTGAGTTCGGCAGAATGTGCCGGCGAGCTCCCCGTCCCTTCAGTGCAGGACATTTGTGTGTCTCTGTGGGGCTCCCAGACTCTTCTTACTCTCTCGGCTGGGGCTCCCCTGCCTGGCTACTCCTCCTTGTTTATCGACTAGATCACTGGAACGGACAGCATTCCAGAAGTGGTGTCTAAGATGACCATAAACGTTATAAATGGTCATGAAATGATAAAAAAAAACTAATAATATTTTCAATGCATAAAAACTATCGACCTTTAAGTTTATCCGTACTGGAGATTGCGATCGCAATGTAATTAAAAAAGACATTTGCATTGTCACGCGAACGATGGATAGTTTATAGCTATTTCATCCACTGAGATCAAACCATGCTACAAAACAGTTGCACTTTCAGAAATCTTTACATGCCTAAATGAAAGAGATGAAAAGTTTTAAGAAACTCCATAATCTTAAAAAAAAAGTATTTTGGCTGAGACATCCATCTCACAATTTTTCTTATTCCACAATATAAATATACACGCTAATATGAATACCGTGGATTAATTCATTTTTATTATTTTTTCATAATGTAGGTGTGAACAGACGAACTGCAGAAAGACTGAGTAAGGTTTATTTGCTAGGCCAAGTAGATTTTGGCCATCAACATTCTACTGTGGATGTAATCAAGTGATGACAAACATGAAATTAATGGCACATGCATGTATTTTAACCATATACTATATAGACTGTACTGTACTTCAGATATTGCCTGTCCACTGAAATCATGTGAAGTGTAGATCAGACGTGATACAGTACTGCACACATACTGTATCAGGCATCTAGATTTTGTATTATAATCGAGTCCTCAAATCACACTCTCTAAAAGATGTACAGAAATATTTTTTAATCTAGTGATATTATTCACCACCGCGACCCTCACCAGGAAAGGGGAGTGAAAATGGATGGATGGATATTATTCACCCTATGTATCATTACTGGATGCCTGGAGCTTTAGTGACTTCCCATGCTGATGAAATGAAGAAAAGACATGCAGACTGGAACAGTAAAAAATGAGTTACAGAGATCACTTTGTAAAGGAAATTTAAAGAAACACACTGAAGCCATCGTCAGGACTTTGTCACCCTCTTGTGCCTACAAGTACTTTGTAGTTTTAAATTGTGTGAGGCAAACAACCCCAGTGTGGAGCAGAGCCAGAGAGAAATAGAGGGGAGTCAGTCCTCCAGGAACTCAAATGACTTTGATATCAATCATGTTTTTCAGGTTTCATTTGCACGCTCTCTATTTCAATATCTTTTTTCATGCACAAACGGACCCAAAAAGTTAAATGTTTGCTTTGGCCTCAACACAACTACCTACATGCAGACCATCTGATTTGTGTTGCCGATTTTCTGAACAAAGTAACAGTATTTCAGGGTGAAAAAAAAAGATTTTTTTCTAGAATCTGAAAAAAATAGCGTTGTAAATTTTAATGATGTTTGCTCTGTTACAGCCCCTTCACACGTTTCAGACTTTAAATAGTATGTTTTCAAAGACACTCTCCTCCCTGAACCACTGCCACCTGATGAATTATACTCTGACATAAATCTTGTAAGTTCTAGGGTTTAGATTTAAGATACAAAAGTGCAGCATTTTCATGTACTGTTTTTAAACAGCTGATGTTAATGATGGACAATCACTTCAGATCATTCTTTAAAGCTTGGTTTTGAGATGCTGAGGATGGTAAGTTCTGATGCCTTCTTTTTTGCCATGGGGGTTAATAAAAATAGGCTTTTGGAACGCTTATAGACCATGCCTGAATGACTTCTAGGATATATTTTAAGATTCTCAGCTTTACACTTAGTACTTTTAGTTATTTATTATTCATGGATCTGTATATTTCCTAACCACTTCTTCCAATTCAGGGTCACAGAGGAAACAGAGACTATCCCAGAAAGTAAGAGGCACAGTTCCGGGTACACCCAGGATGGGACGTCAGTCCATCACAGGGCATAGTTATTTTTCCTTTCCTAATTTAATGGGAACATTGTATACTCCTTTTATAAGGTCTGTTTGCTTCTGTTTGTCTTTGACTTCCAAACATGCCAATTGTCTTGAGGTACTGGATTACATTGCAATTAATATGTTCAGTTTGGGAGCTTTCAAATCATACTTGCTCTGTTTTTACAAATATGTGAATACATGTTGCAGGTGGTGACAGACAAATTAGGTTGAGAAAAAGGTTGCCAAGGAACATTCCATTGTAAACATGCTGTTTAACCAACTGACCACATCTGATACTGCTCATTAATTATTTTTGCCATTTCGACATTAAGTACGTTTTTCCTTAAAACCAGTAATTAATTCAGACTCTAACCGCAATTTGTTACAATAATTTTCTACATTTTTTTAGATTTGTATTACATTGAATGCCTGCTATTTAGGTGATGGGGCAGTTTAAGTGCTTACTTTAGAATAAATGGCCTTTTATTGTCTTTTTTCTCCACTTTAGATGATACCAAAATTATATTATTCACTGATGCAAGCAATGTGCCTGTAACATTATATTTATAATAAGTTAATTTTATAAAATTGCTCTTCACACAACCTTTTCCTTCAACTATTATAGACATATGTATAAAGAGATGTTTAAGTACAAACTGTCGTCAGTACATGCAGGAAAAATGTTATAGAATAAAAAATTGCATTTATGTGTTCACAAATCTCTATTAAACACATTTACGCTTCCCTTAAAACACATACTTAAAAAATCGAGCAACTATCACGCAAACTGACCATTCAATCAGCTTTAAGAGTCACAACATATTTGCTTAATCAGAATAAACTAGAAATACTGTATAAGTGTTTAAGGTGTCAAAAGCTACAATACTGCTGTTGGGAATAAAAGCAAGTACTGCGGCAACATTCTAAGCATTTTTCATAAAATAGCTATGCTTTTTTTAAGAATCGTTGAATTATGTTTTCTTTTGATTTATTTTCTTCAGAAACATTGCCCACCTATGATGACATGACTGAAGCAGACATCTATGAACACTGGTCTTGGCTTCACAGCTCTTTACTCAATAAGGCACAGCTTGACAGTAGGGCATCGTGAAGTAATAATATTTCTATAATGGAACATGTACCACAATTTATTTATTAAATAAATGCATATACTTAACTAGTGTTTTGTTTGTCTTTTTGTATATTGGAACAAGTAATTCTATGAGCATTGACAAGTTACACAAGAGAGGAGAGAAGTAATAGTCATGTCCATGTTAAATTTGCAAAAAAACGCAAAAGATCAGCAAAACTAAAATGTACTTTAACATTGCACTGACAAGATTTTCAGTAATTATTATTTTTAAGATTTTAAAACATCTTAAGTAACTAAAAGCATTGGAAATAACAGAGATAACTACCAATAGAAACAGTGATACAGTACTAGGAAACTAGTTTGAGTTTGAGCAGAAAAATCAAAGCCTTAAAAATTCTGTTTCCAGCAAACAATATAGGCATTTGAGGAAACACTGTAGCATTGTTACACAGGGCATCTCTTGACTTGGGCTACTGGCGCTGGTGAATGGCTGGCAGTGGAAACCCTCCATACTACACATCCTCCTCTATGTTAAATGTCTCTTCTCCAGATTAAAAGTTTTATAATAAACACATGTGAAGCCTCTAGCTGATAAGTTTCATGTTGCCTTAAAAGTTGATCTTAAAATTCTTGCCCACTGAAAACGAATGAAATTAAAAAAAATTCAGAATCTTTTTCCATTCAACCACTTTATCCAGTATAGATTAGAGGGAGAGCCGGAGTCTCTAATGACTAATGACTTGCTACGAACATGCAAGTCGTGTAGAAAATAAAATGATGGGTTATTGATGGACATTAATTCCATCAAAATAAATTGCTTCCACAGATGTATGACTCGTTCATTAAACAAACAAGCAACACCCCAGCATACTAAGGGTCATGTATAAAAATTCTGGACAGGCCTGGCTGCTGATAATTCTGACTATCGTGGCAGCAAGAGGCAGCCCTGGTGATGTCAGCATGGAATTCAAAGAGGAAGATATCGTCAGCAAAGAGCACAGGTGGTGGAAGTACAGTGCATGCTCCAGGATCACGATATCCATACATTAAAAAACTGCAAGGCCGAACAGGTGAGCAACTGCAGATCTATAGCCAGCAAGTATTAAAAATGGTCCATCAGGACCTCCACAGAGCTGGGTGTCATAGCCGGCCTGCAGTGCACAGATCATTCAGCACACCAGCAATACGTGTTGCTGCATACAGGTCCAGTGCAGAAAGGAGCACGGGCTATCGAGCAGTGGGGAACTGTGACAGGGTCAGTTGAATCATGCTCAGATGAGTGCACTCTACAGCCCTGAGTGCTCGGTTCCACTGGTGATTTTCCTGGCATGGTCTGGGCGTGCTCATTCCCTCAGAAGTCGAAGTCGACGCTAATCACTACTAAATAGTCCCGAGTGATCAGCTTCACCCCATGTTGCAGCATGTCCATCCTGCATCGAGGGGTCTATTCCTCGATGACGATGCCCCCCCATCACAGAGCGCATGTGGTGACACAGTGGTTTGAAGAGCCTGACACTGGTGGTCAGTCACCAGATCTGAACCCAGCTGAGCATTTCTGGGAGCTTCTGGAATGACACCTGTGACAGTGTTTTCCACCTCCACCGATCCGGTGGGGGTTTATGACTTTCTCATGCAAGAATTGTGCTGCATTCCTCCTGCTGAATTGCAGACTCAGATAGCCTCTCTGCCACAGCGCACAGAGGCCATACTGGCTAAACAGGGTTACCCAGACACCCTACTAAGTAGCTTTACATTGGTGTTTCCATTTATTTGCCCACTATGTGTAGCACAGCTCGGCAGAGTCATTGCCCACTAACCCAGAGACGCTCCTTCATCCAATCTATAAATCTGCTGCCAGATGTGCTCCCACCCAGTGCAGGATATTTAATCCCTGGTCTCAGAACCTCTAATATACTCAAACAGGATAATCAGGGAGCACTGTAAAATTAACATAGTTTCATATGCGTTTCATAAGTACTGAGTAAATGATATTGTTTTTTTAAATAAAATTTAAAATAATAGAATAGAAATCTCTGCATTATAAGATTAGCAGAAACAATAAGCTTCAAGTACTATGGCTCCAAGTCTAAATTGCTGATTTGTAGCAATTATTCAACCTAATAATATATGTTTTGTCATTTGTTTTCAAAGGCAAATAAATGGTCCCCTACTTTTTATTTCTTTTTGTATTTAATTACATACTAGACAACAGAAATTCAATTATTCTGTTTTCAGCATTGATCATACATACAGTATATATAATGGCTTCCTGATTTCCTCAATCAAGACATAAAAAGAATCAATACACGAGATGAAAAGAGTTTTTTTTAATAATTCACAAACCACAGCAGTTGCAGTATATATCAATACTGCATGTAGCAATAGAAAAGAACAAAGATATTTTTTCTTGTAGTTTAAGTTGTAAAGTGTCTTCAAACTGGGGAAGTCTACAAATCATTCTTAGTACGACCGATAACTTCAAATAGCTACTACACAGGAGTATAACAGTATTTATACAGGCGGTCTCTGTTATAAGTCACCATTATATACATCATTTCTCAAAGACATTGTTGATGAGTTGAGAAACTCGACAAAAAAAAGGCCCCATACTTACAGCCTTTTTCAAGGCGCCAGTAGTCTATGACATCGGTGGTTCAAATTTTGTGCCAGAATTTTAAAAATATTGTGAAGATAATATTTAAAATTATTCTTTTAGACAGTACTATTGCACATGATTGAGATTATGAGCCATTATTCCCCCTACATTAAAGTTGAGTTCTTAACACTATGTAAAGTACCACATTGCCAATCCAACTAAGGGATCAAGGGGTGATCGAAAACTTTAAATGTGTGAACAGTGTGTAGGAAACAAAGTACCCAGAAGCAGCAAAACACTTTGTTGGTTTCAATGAGACCCCATTCTGAAGGAGTTGGTAACTCAATTTCAATTTATTGTTTTTTATTGGTTGTACAGAATCAACATTAAATGTACATTCTGATGTCCGAAGCTGTATGTTGGGAACATAACGAAAGCTTCATTATTCTTTCAGGATATTAAATCCTTAAATAAAAAAAGGAATGTAACTAACTGAACTGAAGTTACATCGTGTAAATTCCTGGCTTTTGTTACAAAACAAAAGAAAATCCAGATGATATATTAAATACATGGTTATGATAGTAAGAAGCCCATTCTTCCTCCCCATCATCACATTGTTACTTAATGAGTTTAAAGCACCCCTTGAATTAATGGATAAGACCGGAAACAACCACAAAATATTTGGAAAATATCATTCTTTTTTCCTGTGCAATGGTTAAACTGCCAGTCCCAGAGGAATGAATTCCAGATTTTATATGCGATTATTCTTTGTAGTCCAATTCCATGAGTCAGATAAGCAAATTTCTTATATAAGAAATACATATGGGCCTCTGTTTTATGAAGACGATGAGGACGATGATGATATCAATGACAAAAAAAAGAAAATGATTGTGATAAAGATTCAATGGTGATAATGATGATGATGGCAGTCCTTTATAATTTGAATTCTGTACTTAGCAGCAGGCAGCAATGAAAAAACATATTGCATGTTAAGGGAGCTCAGATACCATTACTTTTGTCTCTGCTCTTCCAGCAGTCGTTATGTGCTATTCTACTGCTAGAATAATATTCATTTTGAAGTTGCTGACAGGATACTGAACAACAAAAGGAATGACTAACAAGTCAGCAGTTTGGAAATATTTTCCCCATCACATTGCTCACAAATAACACAGCTAAATGAAATCGCGCAACGTGCAAAAAATATGCTTGTGCCTCATATGACCAAACAACATAGCAGATGTAGAAAATCCTGTGGACAAGTGCCAAAAAATGTTTGTGAGCACCGTGGAACCTACAGGCAAAACAATTATATTAAATTGTAATTTTTTATTTTAGATGATCATATCAGGTTATATATGCACTGTTATCTTGACATACAATGATTTCATGCAATGTAGTTAAAGGTGGTGAGATCTAATAACTTGGTGTTAGATGTACAGTAGGTGATTTGTATTTATTAAGCTGACAGGATTTTCTTCAGGCTATTACACATGTGAATGTGGAGGTTCATTTCCTTTTCAGCATGGACCTAACCTCTGCTTGTTCAAATACCAATGTAAACAGTTAGAATACTGCCGGAAAGAATACTAATTATATTTGTATGTTTAACAACAACTGCTGATCCTTTTTTTTTTACCTCAAAGTAATCTACAGTATACAGGTCAGATACCAAATCAATAGTTTTATAAAAACACACAAATCATGCATGATGTTTTTACTCTTTTATTCTTTCCATTTATGTTTATCTAATAATAATGTCAGTGATTCATAATGGCTGGCAGAGCCTCATTCTCCTCACTGGTGTCCTGTAAAACACCAGGGAAGACTCTGTAAGTAATCTGTTCCACTTCTAACTAAAGAAAAACCTTATCATTTTGTGTATGAAATAGCCATTCCAAAGCACACAATTAACTGCTTTCTCTTATACTATATAAGTATGTACATACAGTATACATTCACATATGAGTATAGATATGAGCAAAACAAAAGAATGCCCTCCACCAGCCCAGTGCCAAGTGTCACCTCATGAGCAGGGAATCTGTAATGGGGTTCTTAAAGAAACCTGCAGCTGCATTTCTTACACGCACTGCGTATAGCACTGTTTAATATTATTAATGCAGGGCAGGAGGTAGAAAGTGAAATTCAGCTACGTGGAACACATGACTGACCAGAGAAAGAATTGACGAACACTGACTAGGGGACCCGCCACAAGCGCACAGTGTCCAAGCACTGTCCAGAGGAGGTCAGAGGTCAGGCCAGAGACGATGGAAGACTGCCACATAGGGGCCGCATTCCCATACCCATTTTAAGAGATCACTCTTAAAAGGAGATCTCTGATGAGAGATCACTCTGCCAGGCAATAAAGAGTAATTCTGCTGCTGCCTAGAATAAAAATTAAGAACAGAGTCAGAACTGCTATCATGCCTTCTGGAGACCTACTATACAGGACAAAATTACTACATGCCAAGCAGGCAAGCTTTAATAAAAGCTTTCTTGCATATGATCATAGTTGCTGCCTCCTACACATGCTAACACATGGTTACAAGCATTGCTTCCATTTGTGCAGCTCGTTCAGTGGAAGCATCGCAAGCTTGTGTGAATTATCTGTGGTTGGTTCTGGATCACACGGGTTTGAGATCAGATTTCATTAATATTATTCTACACGCCAACGGTGCTAACAGGCACAGCCAGTGCTTGTCTCAGAGTGCGCCGTTTTCTGTGGCCAATGTGTTGCCAGTGCTGGTTGGTTTTACCCATATTGTCTGCTGGAACCAGTATGCCAAGCAGTCCACGGCTACCGTCTCCGTTTCTGTTAATTATGCCCGGTATTGCATATCAATCAATAGATCCAAAGGTGCCATTACGGCCTTTATATTGTTGAGATCTATTCCTCTTTACATGCTACGACGATAAACAATTGATATTTTTAAACTGTTGGTTGCAGACTTGAACAGATAGCCAGTTTCTCAGGTCTCTTCAAGCTTTCTTCTCCAAAATAAAAATGAATGTCATCCCTAGCTTGTTTCATTGGTGAAATAATCCCTCTCTGTACCCCCGTGAGGTTTTCGAGACTGACCGCAGACTAGAATTTCTCAAATCCTACAAAGAGGGAACCAGCAGTGTACTCCTGCCGTATTGTCAAGCGTGACTTTCTTCAGATGCTCTTGTTCTCTGGTCAGTGACTGGTTTAATCATAATCCCTATATTCTAGTGTTAGCATGTTAACCAATGAGGACATTCTGGAAATGAGTCCTCTGCCCAGAAGAGGTTGAAAAGTACTATAAAACTGCCAAACACCAGCGTCAGAAAACCAATTCGAACTGGAAGTGTGAAGTATGAAGTATGAGGCATCAGGCAACATGTTTTATCTAAATTTAGAGGAAGGAGCATCACCCTTGACAGAGAATATACCTTAACACCAAGTGTGCAGAACTATCAATATTTTACACTCCCTTCAAACAAGCTGCAGGTCACTCAAACCAGCTAACATACAGATTAGTCAGTAGTTTTGCTAAAGGACTGTCAGATAAATACATTTAATAGTTATTATGTTTTTATTAATTATTGTTATTAATAATAATATTTTATTTGACAGAATCAATACCCTCAGGTACTTACTGATTCGTACAAAGAATGGGTTATCTTCAAACAAGATAATAAAGAGACAGATTGCAACAAAACCTAAACAAATCTTAAATTTTAGGAGATTAAATCCTAAGTGAATCAAAAGAGCCTAAGGTCATCCCATAAGATGCAGAGAGGGAGCACTGCTGAAGAATAACTCAGACTGAACTGATGAAGTTCATGTGTGTTTCTAATCTATGTTTCCCTGATCACCCAGCAGTGCCTGCACTACTGCAGGTACTAAAGGAAGGGTGTGCACTCCAGGCATTATACTGTACTGTATATCTACACTGCATTAAGAGCTGCAGTTCTCTGGGTATCATAGGGAATGAATGCTGAAAGACTGGAGGTATACATGCTCGACCTCTGGCTGTGCACACTGAAACTGCTCTTTTGAGCTGTCGTTCATATGACACCCTCTGCTCCTGCCATTGTCCTGTATGGCCACTCCATCATACTGTATAGTTTTATCACTCTTTCCTTACTAAATGCTCCTAGACCATGTGAGAAAGGATGCATTTCCTTCTTGTACACTGTCACTTAGAACTGATGTATCAAATGTGCTGTAAGACAGCTTCACTGATATAAAAACCTTTGCTCTTCTGTAAAAATGATAACATGGCAGCTTATTAGACATAAGAAAGGACTTGCACTGATTAGCATCCTGTGGGTATTAAAGCATCTTTGATCCAACACTGGAATTTCAATTTAAAAACTATAACTGACAGGTCTAAAACATTTTTTCGATATATGTACAATATTGATTTTTTTACTGTGCTGCAATCATCTCCATATCTTGTGCTCTAAAAGGTCTGAATTCTGTTGGAACTTATTTGAATTCCTAGCCTTCATTCAGGGTTCTGTCTCAACAAAGCAAAGAATTTGTAAAGCACCTATGAAACAGTGCTTATATAAAATTAAATATAAAAGTAGTATAATTGTAAAACTACAAGGTATGAGTTTGAAACAGTAATCCTTTTCAGCTTACTTTGAAATACAGCTCAAAAGGCTTTTGACATAATCAAGACCTGGTCTGTCTTTTGAATAGTGCATTTTAATTTCTTACAGGAGCAGAATTGTTTTTATACAGGTTTGAAACTCACCAGTATTTAACATGATTTAGTCAAACAATTTCAAGTTGTCATCAGCAAATGACTCTGATAATTCACAGTAAATAAGATGTACTTTAAATACACATTTCTCCATTTGTGATTGCAGAAGATGTTTCATAGAGCTTCGTCTGCTGTATGTTAGTGTACAGTATGTACGTTGTGCAGTTCTTTCACTTCAAAATGCATGTAACAAAAGCAACTAAACAGGCCTACTTATGTAAATGAAAGGAATCTTGTGTCTAGACATTTACAGCGATGCCTAAGAAAAAAACTTACTAAATGTATTTACATTATACTGCACTGTAAACATATTTGTAGTTCTGTACTGCTTGTAGCTGTGTTTTGTTGAAAAGTGCAAAACCAGCTATAAGTTTAAAAAGATAATGAGATAAAATGCTGCACAATTATTAGTATTATAATGTTTGCCTATTTTCTCATAAGCTGGCTTTCAGACTTGGTACATTTTCTCTGTTGATGGAATGCTTTTATTTTTTTACCAGTTATGAGTTAGATTTTTTACATGCAGCATACAGCTCATAATTTAAGTGAGAGTCACTACTGAATGGCACCAACGACACAAATCAGGCAATTAGAAGGACCAGCTGAAGCTGATGACAGAATGTGTGTTTTTAAAACTTCTCACCTGAATCTTCGGGTCAAGAATTAATATTATAATTGGCTACAGCGGGATTAAAATGTACCTTGTACTTGACACATAATCTTTGTAACATGTAATATACAGTATGTTACTACATTTGATACAGGAAGTTTAAGAAAAAAGGTAGGCAAAGTGTAATTTGCTTCCTCCTTTTTGGCAAGACATTCCAGTTTCAGATCCAAGTTTATAAAGGTTTTTAAGTGCCTTGTACATTTTTTTAGCCACACGTCTGCTGACACCTCCTTATTTCTTTTCTATGAGCTGGCTTTGAACATAGGTGCTCTAGTAGGCTGTGCTCTGCCTGGAATGGGCCATGTTTGAAGAATTAATACCACCAGTATAGTGACTGAATTTACTCAGAAAGGTAAAGGGAGAAAAAGAAGCGATTTGACAACTTCATAGCTTCTGACAAGGCATCTGCTCCAGGAGTGTAAACCTCCCTTCCTCGCCTCTGCCTGTCCGTCAGGCACACGCCAGGGTAACAGCTGTTCACTCAATGTCAGCTGCAGTTTGTCGGTTCAGGCGGCCGGTCACTGCTTACGAAAGAGCGTCTAAAAATGTTTCATGATTAACAGACAAACCTTGCACTGAAGAAACATTACCTCTTATAATTTAGAACTGCTGGGAAAAGCCTGCTTCCATGTCAGCTGTCAGGTTGTTGAACTATAAAGGTTGCTGGTTATGTCTGAGGTGACTGTATTCCAACTAGAGCAAGGGTTTGTGGTTCTAGACCTGTACTGCACAATAGTGAGCCATTACTGCCTAACCAGTGTATCTACCCTGGGAAGTTGATCTTCCAACAAAGATACAGGATCTTGTATTCTGTTTTTTTTCTTTGGATATGACGTAAATAACGTACGCGGAAAAATACAAAATAAGATTTCAGTCTTACATCAACAAATTAAACATTTTTTTCCATATGTGCTACTGTTAATTAATAAGAACCGAAACCAGTATTAACCCTCGTTATAAGGAAGGACAGCTTTGTGATGTTCTTATCTTCCATCTATATAATATGATATGAAATAGCTAGCAGCTGTATCACCCTGCAGCTCACTATTGGCAGCCCACTGAAGCTCAGCAGGTGTGAGCCTGGTCAGTACCTGGATGGGAGACTTCTGGGAGAAACTAAGGCTGCTGCTGGAAAAGGTAGGAGGTGCTCACCCTGCAGTTTGTGTGGATCTAATATGGTGATGGGGATACTGTACTGGAAAAAAATGGTGCAATCCTTCGAATGAGACATTAAACCGAGGTCCCCTCTCTCTGTGGTCATTAAAAATCCCAGGGTGTTTCTTGAAAAGAGTAGGGGTGTTACCCCGGTGTCCTGGCCAAATTTCCCATTATCCCTTTTCAATCATGGCCTCCTAATAATCCCCATCTCTGAACTGGCTTCATCACTCTGCTCTCCTCCCCACTGAGAGCTGGTGTGTAGGGAGCGGACTGGCACATCATCCAGGTGGGGCTGCACACTGGTGATGGCAGAGGGGAGTCTGTATAAGCTGTCCAGAGTGTAAAGTTCTATATAAGTGAAAGGAACTATTATTATTGTTGTTGTTTATACTGTAATTGCAAGATTGCCTCATCCATCCAGGTGGGGCTGCACATTGGTGGAGGGGAGTCCCCATTACCTGTAAAACACTTTGGAGTGTCCAGAAAAGGACTATATAAGTGTAAGAAATTATTATTATTATTATAATTATTATTATTATTATATAATAAACCTCAAAGATTTTTACTTTCTTCTGAGGTTTAGTTTTATTATCCCTGGTTAGATAGTTTAAAGTCCATTAGCAAGAGCAACAAGTAACATCAAACTAGCTAATTCAGGTAGATTTTTATCACAGCAGATGGATTTATGGGATTTAAATGCAAAAGAAAAACAAACTCGGGACTATTTCGGTTCACACTGAGATCACACACATTCATCAAAGACTAATCTTCCATCATTCTGCATGGTCATATTTTATTGTTCCTTTCTTGCTACAGAACGGCAGGATTTCTAAAATATTTTTTCAGGGTTCAGAAAATAATCTTAATCAATGCAGCCACATTTATTCAGAAGAACATGCTATTCAAAATTTACCATTCACAGACTTTTACCCTGCAAGCAATGTTACATTTTGTTTAAATTTTCACAGATTTTCCCATCCCATAGAGGCAGACATACAGTATATGTGTACTGTATATCACAAAGCTGTATTACTGTCAGCACAAAGCCTCCCTGAGTAGCAGGTCATGGGGGTTTAAAAACATTAAAGCTCTTGGTGCTTGACAAAGGATATGCCCCAGACAATTACATTTCTGAATTACAAATAACATAAAAGCTGTAATAGAACCACAGAAAGCGATGCCAGCACACTAATAAAGAGACACTGAACTGGTGTCATCTGTGGAATCGCCCTGGGTGCAATGTAAAACAACAAGCGCTTGCAAGCAATTATACCACAGTGCTTGCTCCTGCAGCTGCATTCAGGCATCCAGCCAGAGCTCGCAAGCACACTGCAAAGTAGCGTTGCGTCCATAGACAACATGGCAGGAGGAAAAACCCAAAAGATAAAAAGATAAGTCATACATCCATCCGTTTCCTAACTGCTTTATCAAACACTGGGGTTACCGAAGAGCCTGGGCCTCTCCCAGCAAGCAACAGACATAAGAGAAGATACATCCTGGACAGGACGCCAGTCTATCGCAGGGCACACAGACGCACACTCACACACCCGGGTCAGTTTTCCCAGTAGCCCGTGAACCTGCTAGCGTGTCTTTGGACTGTGGGAGGAAACTGGAGCCCCCAGAGGAAACCCACGTGAACACATGTACTGTATCTAGTGCTATCACGGGATGTACGAGGTGGTGGTTATATAAGCAGATGAAGGTGTTTATGACTACACAGACAACAGCACATTGACAATACATCCTGTAAGTGCAGGTGCTTGTGCTTGGAGAAAGAAATGGCTTAGAAAGGCTGGCATGAGCCATTTTGTGACTCTACAGTTTCCATTTCCAGCACTGAAAATTTAACAATACAGTATAATCCCTCATGTAACCCGATAAATCAAGGAGAACAAATTCATGTTTCCAGTGCTGATCTGGTGGTACCCATTACATAGCAGGACCTTGAGTAGAGAACCATCCATAGTGTATAAATTACAGTACAGCAGCGTACAGAAAACAGAAATGATGCTATTTCAAAACCCTTGCTGAATGTGAAATGACCTCTTCCATCTCAGGTTGTAATCAATTAAATCAGTAAAGCCACGAACAGCAACGCTTCAAATAGAAATGTAAAGGCGAAACAAACCGCGCGCTTGAAGGCGGGCTGCTAATTTATTAAGTATAACAACAGTTTGTGCATTAAGGTGCTCAACTGGCTTGTTGGGACTGCATGAACTTCTACATTCAAAGTGCAGATAAAAAGAATTAAAAGAACAAGTCTCACTGTGAATTCTTGCCTAATTTACAAAGCTTCCATTTCCTTAATTGCTAAATACTTGCTTTTATTTACTTTATATTATAATTAATTTTAGTTGTCTTGTAGAACAAGTAACAGTACACATACATGTGTTTTATGTAGTATAATGACCATTAAATCTGACAATTATTTTAATACCCTTTTTTGTAGCAAATTGTATAATATACAGTAATGAGCAAATTAATAGTTGTTTCCAGTTGCTTCTGTGCATATTCGTACTGTAGAGTTTCTACCGTTTTGAAGATTAGTGGATCTTACATTTAATAAGCGACTACACAATCAGGTAAGCAAATTCTTGGTTTGTATTTAATGATCTGCACTATCCATGCCATGGAATTTCTCAAAATGTGCTCTAAAGCATTAAAGGGGTTGCTGTGCTAGTAGCTGTAAAAAATCCTATCACTAAATCTGCTTAAATGTATTAAATAACAAGATGCTTCGTTGCAAACTACTCGAACTGAAAACGAAATAACTGTATTTGCTTTTAATTATTTACTGAAAATTTAATAATCGGCAAACTAGTTTAATTAGTTCTTCAACTGAAATGCGATATTAGCAATCACACTGCTCATACTGCACCGCGAATAGATTGTTGCATTTGCTCCTGCAATTTGTTTTAATTGAGGACTAAGGCTGGTGAGTGGTTTTGAGAAATCTATACAGAACTATAATTTCACACCCAAGAGGAAGCGATTTGGTCATTACGGCTTTTCCAATGGCTTTGTCTGAAAGCTGTCCAAATAAAACCAGAGACTTTTATTTTCTCTCCCGCTCACCTGTTTTTAGAAAGATACCTGCAGCGTAAATACAATACTCTCAATAATATGAGTGTATAATACTGAGTTTCGGAGTGGGTTAACAGTAGTGATTTTAATAACGCGATTACGAAGAGCCGCTTTGTCTAATATCATCATGCAATTAACAGAAAACACTGGACTGTAACAGGGACCCCTTATAATCCAAGAGTAACAGGAGGTCGAGATTCTTCGGCGTATAGCACTTCAGTATCTCTTCCTGTTTTTCTTCCAATTATATTTTACTCATTCCTTCTGCTTTTGTCAATAAACTTCTTGTTCTAATCGCAAACCTACAGGACGGCATCCGGCGACAGAAATGTTTTACTCCTACGCACGTACAGGGAAAAAAAACTGCTTAGAAACATCATTATGTTAGATGTTTTAAGTCTTACTTTTTGAAAAAAAAAAATTTAAATATCGTTTCCTTGTTTATGTAGCGGGGAATGACGGAATAATTACATTTTTGTTTCAAAAGACCACAAGAACCACAAGGTAAAAATGCCTTAAGACCTAACAGAGATGCTGACACCAAACACCTGGTTGGAATAAAAACTGGACACGCTGAGCAGCATTAACTGCGCTAATTATCGTTATTGTGCAATTCTCCGCGCAACGTTCAATTCTTCTGTAATCATCGTAATACAGCTTGACAAAATCGCTATGCTCGCAAAGCGTTGTTTATTTGAAGTTTAAATAACTTAATAATACAGCTGTTTCGCTGTTTAAATCCTTAAAGAACTGAGGTGAAACAAATAAATCGCTACATTCGTTGAAGTCTAGGTGGAGGAGACTCCTGTGAAATTCTGTGTAGCGTCGCTATTGACGGGACTTTAACAAGAAAACACCGTCACCTGAACACCAACAGCTTGCAAACACTAATTCTCAACCGCAAAGTAAAGTAAACTATATTCTACAAAAACATACGAAAATCATTTTTAAAGCTTCACATGTTCAAGACTTCAAATCTTAATGAAAGATGCCTTCTTGTACTGAATCTCTACGGTATTTTGTTAAGAGTTGAAGCGACGGGCTTCCAGATTTTTCCAGGTTTTAACACGTATACAAGAGTCCGTGTCGCGTACACACACGACTATAAAGGTAAAAAAAAAATCAACAAAATAAATTAGAAACGAGCGTTTATGCAACAATTCTATTAGTCCACGCTGTCATTTTGACTCGACAGTTTGCAGGGTATGTTACCAATCTCGTTTTCTGCGGTCCTGTACTGTTCGACAGCCTGCAGTATTACAATTCGTACTGCTTTCCGATTAGGAAGGGCTCGCTTGTCATGAAAATTAAATACCAAAACACGATCGTGTCAGCAACTGCATTTTGTGTTGCATTCAAATTTGGCCGCAATTTATTGACCAGAAACGCTAAAGGGTGTTTTCAAATAAAGTCCTGTAATTCAGCGCACGTTCAATAACTTGTTTTTAATTTTACTGACTCAAAGCGATTGATTGATCATGATATTTTTTTTTTACTTCAGTTCTTTTTTTCCTTCACAGTTCAGCCCGTGGTGATCGGTAGGTATTGTGCCCGGTCAAAACTTCTGGTCTGAAAAGCGACACTTTTCACAGCGTCCGTCAAGACCGTAAACTTAACAGACAGAAACACACGCCGGTGCGGTGCGCGACAAACTCACCTGCGGCCAGACACACCGGCAGGAGCAGCCGGAAGATCAGCCCGCACACCACTTCAGAGGCCATCGCTCGGATGTCGCAGGGAAAGGTGGATCAACAGCCTAGGTCTCTCAAGAGAAGACACTCTCTACCTCGCTCGGGGAAACACAGATCCTTAAACGAGCGGAGTCCAGCCGGGCTCTCCGGGCTCCCGGTAAGTGACCATTGCCCTGTGCGCCTTCAGCGGGGGCTGGACAGTCGGTCAGAAAGGTCCTGGTCCCCCATCCAGCAGCCCGGGACGAAGCCGAGAACTTTTCGCCCGTCTCACGCCTTGTGATTCCACCGCAGAAGAGCCCCTTCTGCTCTATGTCCTCCTCCCCATTGCAGAGACTTCGGATATGTTTCTGCCAGAAATCAGTGGGGTGTTTTTTTTTCTTCTTTTTAAATGCAACACTCAACACGCGACGATAGGAAAAAAAGAAGGGGGGGGGGGGGGTGGTCCTCTTCCACTAATAACTCAAATAATCACCTTGAGTTTCTGTCATCCTCTGGCAGTCTGAGTTATTATTTACTGCTGAATTCGAGCAAACCTCGTTTTCCAGTGTCCTCCCGGTTACAGTTCGAGAGAACTAAAGTCAGGGACGGGGGAGACACCCCAGACACCCCACTTATCCACACAGTTTCCCCCCTAGTAAATCCCGAATCCAGCTCGGAAGTGTTCAACTTTCAGTCTGGAGCGGGACACGGGAGAGCTCTCGCAGTACGGTAAGGGCAGGTTTTATTTATCCTGGGGGGGGAGGGGGGCAGACAGCGCTCTCTAGCCCGACAGCTCCGGCACCTTTGCCCGCGGCCACATCTGACTCCACTCTGCTCTCCTCCTCAATGAAAACTTCGCTGGACCACCCTGTAACGGGCAAATGGCTGCACCATTCAGCAGCCGCGCAGGAGGCTGTGGAGAGCGGCCGGGCCCCCAATGAGCGCCGCCGGGGGGTGGGGCGAGGAGGCGGCGGACGTGTTTTGGGAAGACGCGCCCCTCCCTCCCCTCTCCGGCGCTCCGAGAGGGTCCCGCAGCCCCCCGGCCGCAGCGCTCACGGGCAGCGCGCACAAGCCGGCCCGCTGCTGCCCTGAGCTAACCACCGCGCAGAGGGCAATCATTGCTTTAGTTTATCCAAAGTTTGGGAGATTTTCTTTTTGGGTTCGTCTCACACGTAGCGGTAACCAGCGCGGTGTGAAGTACTGTATATGACCGTTTGTAGGAGCGCAGTGCGTACGTTTTAGAAGTGTTTTGTTAATCTTTGTGTTTACCTACTTGCTCCCCAATTAGAGTCACTTAAAATATTTCCGTTAAACTGCGTTTGGACTATAATATATATATATATTCTTTGGGGGTATTGCTCTGCGCATTCCCTTGACTGGTCACTGGGAATTATTTCCTGCGCCTGGTCAGTGCAAGGACTAGTGGATGGATCAGGGATAGTTTAAGTGCATCCACTTTTACAGGGACACTGCAAGCAAACTGGGATTTACGATTTAGGCTTTACCTAATGACGTGTGTTACGGTATTTAAAATGCTTTGAAAGAAAACAGTGCCGGGGAATGGCGATTGTAGAACATCTGTTTCCTTTTCTGCCAGCTGTAATGAAGTTCACGTGAACCTAAGGACACGGTTACAGAAGGCTGCAGCGTTTAACAGTTTTAGAGCGCCACCTATCGAATTTACATTTGAAATAATGTGTACTGTATTATTTCTCAGTAAAGCATTTTAGTGTTTTAATGTTACAGCTGAAATTTTACTAGCGTCTCCATTAAACGGAAGGACACTATAGTTTTAAGAACTGAGACGCGTCTTAAATAGATTGCTTCTAGCACTAATAAACAGCGGAGTATGTAATGCGATGTCTTAATAGAATAATGACATAAAATGTTACATCGAAGGCAGCACTGTTTCACCGAGAGGAACACAAAAGACATATTTTCCAACTTTTTATTAAGAGGACTTTATGGTTTTATAGTGTTCACAGTCAAAGGAAGGTTTATAAGGCAACTGCAATGTAGGATTTTTTTGTGGAAAAGCCGTATATAAAAAGACAAGAGTAAAACAGGCATGCTGTATGTTGAACACCTTTAAGAAAAGGAAACGGGAGCATTGAATTGACTTGAAACGGTCAGTGCGTCTGTGCATGATAACTGGGGCACATTGTGGAAAAGGATATCCCATGCAGGAAGTCTCGCAGCAACAGCAACAAAAAAAAATGCATTGTAATTTTGATTTTATAACGTCATTCCTTAGGAAATAAAGAGTATTATTTTTTTAATTACCTAACTTCCTTGCTTAAGGATGCCATTCTTCCTTTGCAACATTATACTGTACATCCTCATCACCACCGTGACACGTTCTGCTCTTTTCACTGGTCATCATGTACATTGAAGCCCTGTTTTGTTTATATTTCAGAGACTGGTGGATTCTGTGAAGCTGTTCATACCCGTTTGTTTGCCTTTACTTTATGCTATTACTTTATTCTTTTTGGGATTGTAGCCTTTCCTTTCCTTAAGAGCTACTGCTTTATAGATGCAGATATTATCAGACGTGCAACACCCTGTTTTGCACTGCATTTTAAACCCTTGTTCTAATTCTGTTATCTCATCTCCTTGTTTTTTTTTACTGTAAAGTGCTTTAAAACTATTTTTAAGGGCACTATATAATCTAAAGTTTCTTATTATTGTTTAAGGTCAAAGAAAACTCAGAGCCATAAAGGGAAAGTCCTGGGGTTTGAAATAATTATAATTGAATAATTGTTTTAAAGGATCTGTGAAGATTCATCAACAATGTTGCAGTGAAACAATGCTGCACTCTCCAATGTCCGCAGACAACAAAAACAAAGCCTGGGTAGACTAACAGAAAATATACAAATTATTCCTGAAATAACACTTGGAATGGATAGGTCATCTGCCAGTAAGATATTAACCTTGTAGCTTTAAAACAGGAACAATTACTGCTTTCCTGAAGAGTAGCACAGAAGTGCCTGGATGTCTGCCAACAGTACAATGTTTTTTAACAAAACACAGATGATAGAAGCTGCTGTGTTGTCAGAGCTCAGGAATTTTGAGCCCTAAAATTGAATAAAAGACTGCATTTACTTTGAGCACTGAAACTGTGTGCTATCTCCTGATGATTTGTATGTTCAGCTTTATCAGACAGGATAATGCAATGCAAATATACAGAAAAAAACTATCATGTCATTTTGTGTTAAAAAATGTGAGGCTCTGATATTTAGGGAACTGAGCTTAATACAAAGTACATTCCAATCACACCACAAAGTATACAAAGGCTTAAAAATGTTAGTTTAATATTAGTAAGGGAAGGTCATAAAGTGAAAAAGGTTTTCAGGACTGTCATTTTTTATCTTGAGTTTTCTGGGGGTTTTTTGACAGCCACTGTATTTTTTTTAAAAAAAGATTGTTGTGTCATTTGTACAACATACAGGAAATCATTACTTAAGAAGCAAATTTCAGTTTTGAAAAGGCTGTTGTCAATTCCTCATTACACAAGGGCTTGTAGGAGCATGGAACAAGCTACCCAGGCATGTTCTTGAAACTGATACTGTGGATTGTCTCAAAAAATGCCCAGATTAGTTCAATAAGTTATTATCAAACAGGCCAGATGGCCTCTTCTTGTAAATAACCTTTCATATATTCCTGTTTTCTAAGGGGATATGAGAAATAAAATTAGTATAGCCAAAAAAAAACGTTTTATCATGGGGGCACTTTTTCAAACTAAGTTTTAAAGTGAACTCACTGTGATGCTAAGAATCTTTTAAGGAACAGCAGGACAAATAAAGATTTTGTACACCTATATGGATGAACTAGAGTGCCGTAATATGTATGGTAGCACTTATAGTATGAGGTAGTTGTTTGATTGCCAAATGCAACAATAGTTTCCTGAAAATGAAATGGCATTTATAGTCTATAGCAGGTGAGGTCAAAAGGCTTCGTTAGTCTGCCGTGGATAGATTGGTATTTATGTGATGCAGCTAATATCCCAGGGCATTTCTCGAAAAAGAGTAGGAGTGTTGCCCCAGCATCCTGGCCAAATTTCCCCCTGGCCAAGTTTACCAATCATGGCCTCCTAATAATCCCCATCTCTGAACTGGCTTCATCACTGTTATTAATTATAATTATTAATATAGATGCACAAGACACAAAACTCATTTAAGACATTGCATCACACCATCAGATTAATTAACCCAATATATATTACAATAAAATACTTAGAAGTTGTGTTTTTATTTCCTGAGATGTTATTATTGTAGAGTTCATGGTGGCAATCCCAGTTTAGACATTACTGGTCCAGTACCTGTGGAGGTCACTGTAGCACTTGGCCTTAAATCATCACTTTTAGACCCATCGATACTCTGATCTGGTCCTGGAGGGGCAGCGGTCCAACAGATATTACGGGTAACTTCAGATCTTCGATCAGTAACAACCTCCAAACGGTGGTAATATAGATGAGTTATGTGAACAATTGTTTTTTTAAATCAAGTCCAGGGCTGGTTGAAAAGCAGAAGACATGGTGTCCCTCAGCACCTGGAGTGAATCCTAGTGGGATACACTGGGCAGGCCTACAGAGCTAACAGCAAAGCTGAGGCATCGCACTGGGGCAGAGCACTTGTCCACAACGCTAAATATTCACGGGCACCTGATAAAACACAGAGTCGTTGCTGCACGAACACTGAGGATACATTGAACATCTTACCCATCTCCGGTGTCACGACTTTTCAGTTCTGTGTCACTCCTTAGGAAACTCCAGCCGCAGCAGGCTAAGAACAGCCAAGATTCAAGCTTACAATCACTGGACCTTTGCGAATTGTGTGTTCTGACCTGAGGTTTTACAGTGCCTTTTAAAACAGGGATTGTGGAAGATTGTGGGAAAAAGTACGTGGTTTGAAATTTGGACTGCTAATATGTCTGTCTTTGCCATTATATGCCTGAGGATAGTGAATAAGATAAAATAAAAAAAACCAAGTATAATAAGTATCGCATATGAGAATTTTATGTTACACTGTGTCACGATCGTGATCCCTCCGGCTCCGGCTCTTTCTTATTTAACTGATTACGTGCACCTGCCCCCAGTCCTGCCCCTCCTTATTTAAGCCTGGCGCTCTCACTATTCTGGGCTTAGCAGTGGGAGATGGACGCCCGGAGGCCTGTCTACCAGCGGGTCCTGGAGTGACCCGACAGCATAGGCTTCATCACAGCGTCCTGACCATCTGAGTCCCAGGCTTGGAGCTCCTGTTTTTATTTTCCGTCCCTGTACCAGATCCCGTTCCGGTTTTTAACCTTGTCTTGTTTCGTCTCAGATGGAACACCAGGTTTTGGACTTTGGACTTCTCCCCCGATTTCCCCCCTGGACACCTTGGACTTGTCTGCCTTGGCCACGCCCCCCGAGCACCAGTTCACTGTCGTCACGCCCCCCTGTCAACCTGCCCTGATCCTCGTCATCTCCTCCCCATTGTCCTACTCCTCTTACTTCCAGATTATACCGTCTGCACAGGGTCCTGAACTACACTTCACGGGAGCCTGGACTGGCTCCCGGTACAGACTGAATATGAATAGAATGTTCTAATTTGTATCCATACAGTCCTGCAAATAAATTTTATAGCTCACTAGCTAAACTGCTATATTATTGTGTAGCTATAAAGTTATATAATAGCCATACAATTTACTGTAGTAATTAGCTACCTACTGAGAGTCTTATATTGGTAATCAAAAGTCTGTACATAATACAGTGCTCATTAGCAGTTTTTTATTAGTCCAAAATCCAGAGCTTTGTGTCTTACTCCCTGCTGGGCTTTCGAGAGTATATTTTAAATGCCCAGCTGTTACTCTTACTTTGTTATGAATCTCCATGGGATATGTGCTATCCATCAAGTCAACTTTTAAGTCCAACTTATTTCTGTCTTACAGTAATCCAATTTTGTTGAATATTCTGCTAATGCAGCACAAACATCCAAAGAGCTTAAAACTAATTAACTTGCAATTTCTATTCTGAAAATGGACTTTAATTATTTTATATTTGTACATTTGAGCTGCATTGCAGAGATGGCAGCAACAGTTGTAGATACTGAGATGAATAGCTGTTGAAATGGTGATCTGTTTACCAGAGCAAAAGTCATTATGTGTTCATTTGGATGAAAGTGCCATCTGTCTGTCTTGACTCAGAGTATATTTAAAGTCTTGCTTGGTGACATAAATATAGTGAATTTCTGGAAGGTGTTTCAAAAATGAATGCGTAAGCAAATGCTGAAAGAGCTATTATCTGTTGTCTCTGTGACTTAACCTGAATAGGCTGGAAACTTATTTTCCATGGGGTCAGCTCTTGGAGCTCTATTCCTCTCGGAGCTTTTTAGAATATGGAGAAACCTGAGAAAAACAGGGTGTAACATGCCCAATTTATCTAACCTTTATAGCCATGACTTGACAGGGACAGACAGCAGATTGATAGAAATGTACCATGTTGTACATTAAACAATCTATTAAACTTGGATCTGTGAAAAATGTGTTACTGATCAGTTTGATGTGTGTGGCAGGATGATAAAAACATAAGAAAAATTAGAAACGAAAAGGAGGCCCATCTAGCTTGTCTGATCATTAACACTTACAGTAACTGATCCAAGGGTCTCCTCCAACCGTTTCTTGAGAGACATCAGGATATCGGCTGCAACAGCATAGCTGGTTAGCTAGCTACACATTCCCACAACCCTCCTGTTATTATTTTGAAATGCACTTCCACAGAGTTTCCACTCATGCCTCCTGATTCGTGTTTCACTCTTAATCTCAAGTAGTCCAAGGGCTTTGTTGCTGCTTCTGAGGACAGTCCACTTGTCCCACACAGGAGGTTACATTCCTCTGAAAGCAGCGTGTTCGTTGGAGAAACTTAGCACCTTATGTAACAAATACTGAGAAGTGAACATGACCTTGTAAAGTCACCCTTTAATACCTACTGTAAATATTTAAAGTCTTTGTCACGGCGTGGGTGACCTCTACACGTAGAAATAATTTTTGCTTTAGGTCCAACTATGCCACCTAGCAATTATAAAGGGTGCTAGGACTCTTTTCTCTGTCACAGGTTTCTTTTTATCTCCCGGAACTACCAGTACATCTACAGACCGGACAAGAGAGTTTTTATATATACACTGAATGTACAAAATATTAGGGACACCTTCCTAATATTGCATTGCACCCCCTTTTGCCCTCAGAACAGCTTCAATTTGTCGCGGCATGGACTCAACAAGGTGTCGAAAGTCATGCACAGGGATGCTGGCCTATGCTGACTCCAGTGCTTCGCACAGTTGTGCTGAGTTGGCTGATAGTGGATCTCTACTCCGAATAGCTCATTCCATCTCATCCCACGGATGTTCAACTGGATGGAGATCTAGTGACTGGGCAGGCCACTGCATTAAGCTGCATGCATTCTCATTTTCATGGAACCATTCCTGGATAACCTGAGCCTTGTGGCACAAGGCATTATCTAACTGAAAAAATCCATTCACTGCTGCCAGGAAAGGATTCACCTGACTAGCAGTGATGTTCAGATATCCCACGGATTTCAAACAGTGCTCCACTTTTTATCAAGGGACCCAATGTGCCCAGTTGTCACGACTGTAATCCCTTCCCCTTAAGGGCGCTCCGGCACGTTCACATTTTAGTTGGTTTTGTGCACCTACTCCCTGTTCCAGCCTCCCAACAAAAGCCAGACGCTCTCTCTGTTCCGGGCTCTGCCATGGAACACGGACGCCCGGAGGCCCGCCTACCACCGAGTCAGCCTACGTCCGCGGCTCGAGGGCATAGGCCTCCTATCAGCGTCCCAAACCAGCCGAGTCCGGGACTTGGAGCGCCTGGTCCTGTTCCCCCTTTTTCACCCTGACCCTTCGCTGGATCCTGCTCCAGTTTTTAACTTTCTCATGTCTGTCTTTGACCCCTCTCCGGATTCTGCTCCGGCTTTTAACTTTGTCTTGTCTGTCTCAGATTGGATCACCCAGCTCTGGACTTTTGCCTGTACTGGATTTCTCTTTGGACCCCCTTTGGACTGTTTGCCTGGACCACGCCCCCCCGACCTCGTGTCTGTTCACTCCCTCCCAGATTGTCCTGTCTGCATAGGGTCCTGAAAGATGCTTCGTAAAACCAGTGTGCCGTGAAATCACACCCCCCACCATCACACCACCGCCACCAGCCTGCAATGTTGAAACACATAGCCGGGGAACTGACCGGAGCAAGAAGCAACTCCAGTGTTCCCATCAAAAACAAGGAAGGGCTGTAAACGAAAGAACAAGATGCATGCTGGGTGGAACACTTCAAGGAGATATTGAATCGGTCGACCCCAAATGTAACCTTCGACATTAATTCTGTCGACCCACTCGACAAACTGAAGGTGAAGATGGACACCATAACAGCAGAAGAGAGGCATTAAAAAACAATAAAGCCGCAGGTCTAGATCACATCTCAACAGATCTGCTGACATATGGCGGCACAAGTATAATAACGACATTGACCAGGCTGCTAAACGCATACCGGCAAGAAGAGTACGTCTCAGAAGAGTGGTGGTGTGGGGTGATTGTTAACCTGCCGAAGAACTGGCGCGGCATCACACTTCTATCTGTTCCAGATAAGGTCTTCTGCACCGTATTACTGAATCGACTACGTGATGCGGTTGACGCAACACTGCGAGAAGAACAAGCGGGGTTTTGCGATGGGCGATCATGTACTGAACAGATATTTACAACATTGAACAGTGCATTGAGTTCCAGAGACCAATGTGAATACATTTTATTGATTTTAAGAAAGCGTTTGACGGTGTACACAGGGAAACACTGTGGAATATCGCCAAGTTCTACGGCTTTCGCCAGCAATATATTAACGTCTTCAAAAATATCTAACTAAACTCATGTGAAGACAGATACTGGCGTTACGGACTATTTCACTATTGCCACCAGCGTACACCAGGGTTGTATATTGTCACCAGTCCTGTTCCTTTTGGTGATCGACTTTTTGATGCGGAAGGTGGTGAACGGACCTAACCTGGGCATACAGTGGAATGAACAAGCGAGGCTGACAGACCTAGCCTTCGCAGATGACATTGCCCTACTGGCAGAAATGAGAGATGGACTACAGGAGCTGACGACCAACCTGGAAAAGGCTGCCGGAAATGTCGGATTAAGAATTAGCGTTGCAAAGACAAAAAAAACCATGCAAATCGGCGAAGATCAGGCGATAATTCAAATCCCCATCGGACAACAACTAGTAGATGATGTAGATTGCTTCACCTACATTGGTAGTGTGCTTACCAGGGAAAATGACATAGAGAAAGAGGTTAATAGCAGAATAGGCAAGGCAGTGGTAGTATTCCAGCGAATGCACTTGATATGGTCATCAGCAGCAATTAACATCGACACTAAAATTGGCCTGTATAAAGCCATAGTCCTACCTACTGCGATTTACCCTAGTGAAACATGGAAAAGCACAGCTTGAATAGCACGGAAAGTGAATGTTTTCCACCAGCCATGCCTGTGAAAAATACTTCACGTCACCTACCACGACCATATTACAAATTGAGAAATCTTACAAAGAGCCAACTTACAGAGGCTGCAAGATATAGTGACAGAATGCAGACTCCGGCTGGCAGGCCATATTCTACGCCCACCACACCACCGGCATGCAAAGATTGCAATGAGATGGACTCCACCGGGCGGGAGAAGGAAAAGAGGAAGGCCAACGAAGACCTGGCGCAGCACGATCCGAGAAGATCTGCAACATGCCGGCATCATGTGGGCAGGGGTAGAAGATGCGGCAGCCGATCGTACACGCTGGCACAAAATCGCTGCCCGAAGTGCCTAGTAGCACAGGAGGACCTAAGCTAAGCTAAGTTTATTTTGTGTCTTTTTAGGGAGTAAATCTTTATCAGGCCAGATAAATAAAAGAGCTGAAAACAAAAAAAAATATTCAATGAACGATATAAAGACAAGAAGGAAAAGAGACACTCAGATAAAAAATAAAGCCTCTTGCTATTTGTGGCCATATAATATTAATCACATAACAGCCAATAAAAGTAGCAGTAAATGTGGCCTGTGCTCCGTGTTGATAGCGTGCCTGATTTATTCCAGCCCTTCCTCTGTGCAGCACAGAATACAGCACTGCAGACACTGTTCTTGTTCGTTTAGCCCCATTGAAAATGGATGGACCGATAAAGTGTTTGAGTCCTCAGAACTGTGGAAAAAGACACGAACAAGATGTGCTGTCCCAGCCGCAGACCAGACCTTAGCCTTCTGCAGCAGTCCACCGCGAGAGTGCATGTGGATGTTCTTCCTGCATCAGCCCTGGGCAGCAGTACGCTTCATAATTGTAGAATTTTGTATTTATTGGTTCAAGTAGCCAAATTCTGCGCATCCAGGAATCCAGCAATTGTTATTATTTAGTAATTACACTGTAGTCATTCTGGAAAACCCATTTCAGATGTAAAACTGAAATTTCTACAGTAAGTTATTTTCTATTATGAAAACGGATAAAACTTTATCTCTTGTTGGCAGTATAGTTGTGGGAAAATAGCTGTGAATTAAAAACTGTATAGATAAAATTTAATTTGCCCAAATATAAAGACTGGAAAATAAACCAGAAAAGACTGAAGAAGAAATACAAGAGGTTTGATCTATTTAATTTATTACATATTGTAGGTTGTAACAATAACATTCACTCTTAAATGAGAACTTTGTCTAAAGCTTAATCTTCTTTTATTATTAAAAAGTAAGCTAAATTAATCACTATGTGACCTAGCATTTTCTGTACCAAACATATTACAATTTGACATACAATATCTATTGCATGTGTTACTAGATAGATTGATGAAAATGAAAACAAATGATTTATAGAACTTCATTATGTATTACAGTTAAACTATAAAATACTATAAGTAACCATTGGAACCTGTTTTTTGTTAAAAAATAGATTAGTACTATAAATTCACAGCTAAATTCAAATTAGTTGAGAAACAGTCCATATCAAATATAGTATTTACACTTATAATATTTATTTCCAACTTCTGCATTAAAGTCAGTCATACGTTTTCAATTGTAAAGAAAAAATAAGTATTTTAATACAAAAGCAGCTGTAATAAACCTCTGCTAATGTCTCTATAGATAATAAAAATCAAATAGATTGAACACACACATTGGAAGAGGAATATGGCACGATGGTGTTAATACAGTTATGCTGAATCTGCAGCCATAGTAAACATTTTCCGTGGCACGTTTGTCCGTCTTGGGAGAAACCGGTAGGCATGCTCATCGAGGGACTGTGAATGTCGCGGTTGTTGCAGTTCCATCACCTCGCCGCCAGAGGGCGCCTCAAACACTGGTTGTGCCGCAGAGGCGCAGAGGCGGCTGTAGCCAATCACGGACCGGCTATAGTGCCGTGGCCTCCACGACTATTTAAACCCACAGTCCGTTAAGCGCTCGTTGACTTCTGCTCCAAGTTCAGAAAAACTCCTTACCTGTTTTCCCCTGTAGTATTCTGCTCATTGACTTGTTTCCTTCCCCTGTTCACTTCAATCGTTTTTCTTGTTCTCCTTTTCACGTTTTACTGAAATTTTTATCCCAGTCCCCGTTTAAACGGTTTTCCATATGGTAGTTTTTCCTTGTCTGTAATAAAAGAACCATACTTCGGTAGAACAGCCATAGACTGATGTGCAAAAGCATTAGACATTGATTTGTTCTTCTATTTTCACTCAATATTCTTCCTTCTTGATGCAGACAGACCATTAGGCAACAACTTGTTCTTAATGTGTTCCTATCTCTAAGGAATAAATGAGCTTATATTAATATGTATGTTTTTCCATACACACAATGTCTTTCCCTTCCTTAAAAAATCTGTTTAGTAATAAGAAAACACACATTTCACTGAACACTGAGATCTCCAATGGCGTTTCCACACTTATAGTTAAATAGGAATAAAGCTAGTTGAATTCCCTTATGGACTATTTTATATGATGATTTGTGTTTTTTTATATTAACGTATTGTACTTAAGTTATGCATGGACATCAATGCAAGGTTGAACTAATTTCTGCATTTGAAAACATTAGTTAACACAATTTTATTTTTATGTTTCTTTTAAGTAACATTCATGAAGATTTTCAAGCTTATGAAATGCATTCAATCAGGTGGTTTTTCCATATAGAACTAAAAACTGTGAAATAAATGGCATCTAACCAGCTCTTTGTGGTATTCCTACAGTACAGTGCAGCACAGCATAGTGCAACCATAGTAAACCACAGAAAACCCATAGTCAAACCACAGTAAAATCATTGTAAAAGTGTAAAAGCCCTAGGGGAAATTTACCATGAAAACATATCACACAGAGCATTGCGAGACTCCAATGGGCTCTGTGGGGCTGAATATCACGTTCTCATTGTAGACTCCTACTGCTATATTGTGGTTTCTAGTGGAAGCGTCCTGGACGTTCAAGAATGTTTATGGACCCAACAGTACATTACTTTATTAGCACATTTGCATTATACTGTGTTATGTCACTTCCTCAGCTTCAGGGAGTTAGGAGGAACATTAATAGGCTTTGTTTCCACATTCATGTATAAATCGTAAAAAAAAAACAAAAACAATAACAAGGGCCCTAACTGCATAAACAGCCCCATAAATATGGCTTTTAAACCTTTTTTTTCAGGCTTTTAAAACGATAAGAACTTTCCTCTAGCTTCACCGGTGGCAGTGTTCTGGGAGAATGTTGGAAATCTCTGCTGTTAATGAAGATGCATTTCAGACTCTGGGTAACTAAAAGGTGCAAAATGAAGCACTGGTTTCCATCAAGCTTTGTGACACACTGGCTACATTATGTCTCCTTCGCTGGCAGGTTGGGCCATTTTCTTCTCTAACACTGAATTAAAGCCACAGCTACACTGGCATTATAAGATCAAGCATGGGAAATTGTCAGATTGATGACGTTTACTCAGCTGAGTTGCCAGAACCTACATGCCAAAAAGGAGTGAATCTATATGTAGTGTTCTTTACAGAGTGGCAGATGAAGATTATCTACAGGCATAAGCCTAAAACATGAATTTAAAATGTTTAATTTAAAAATAATAACATCCATTTTCTAACTGCTTTTTCCAATCCCAGCAAGCAACGGGCACAAGGCAGGATATACCCTGAACGGGACGCCAGTCCATCACAGGACACACACAGACACACACACTCACACACCCTGGACAGGACGCCAGTCCATCACAGGACACACACAGACACACACACTCACACACCCTGGACAGGACGCCAGTCCATCACAGGACACACACAGACACACACACTCACACACCCTGGACAGGACGCCAGTCCATCACAGGACACACACAGACACACACACTCACACACCCTGAACGGGACGCCAGTCCATCACAGGACACACACAGACACACACACTCACACACCCTGGACAGGACGCCAGTCCATCACAGGACACACACAGACACACACACTCACACACCCTGAACGGGACGCCAGTCCATCACAGGACACACACAGACACACACACTCACACACCCTGGACGGGACGCCAGTCCATCACAGGACACACACAGACACACACACTCACACACCCTGGACGGGACGCCAGTCCATCACAGGACACACACAGACACACACACTCACACACCCTGGACGGGACACCAGTCCATCACAGGACACACACAGACACATAGAGTACACACTCACACCAGGGCCAGTTTACCTAGAAGCCAATTCACCCACCACCATGTCTGTGGACTGTGTGAGGAAACTGGAGCACCCAGGGGAGACCCACGGCAATACAGGGAGAACACATAAACTCCACACAGATATAAAGATAGTGCTGCCTTCATATACAGTAGTAATTGCTTTTTGTCCTTGTTGAAACTGAAAAGTAAGATGAAAATGTGCTTAAACTTGATGGCTAATTACTAGGACTAAGTGGAGTTATATACACAATATGATGACATGTTAACTTTTATTTATCGTATTAGTCATTATAAAACTATATGTACTGAGTACAGTACATATATAAATGTTGCACAGCTGTTTGCAGTCATAAAAATGCCTATTATTTTCATTTTCCTTGAAATAAGCCTTGTGAAATGCAAGTTTTATGTCAAAATAATTATAGACACATGTTTCTGTTTTAATTTATTATTCTTTGGTTTTATCATAAATGTCGCTTTAGTGAAGGGCTAAATATTTGGAAAATCTTTTAGCAAAATGACCGTATATTGTCAGACCACATCTGCAGCACCATATTAGAACAGCAGCCTAATCTATGCGGGGTCAATTGAAGCTGTTCATATGCAACTCCTTTTGGATGTTTAACCTGTATTTTCTTTTTGTATTTGCCTGTGTTGTTTTTGTTTATAATGTTTAATTTTATAATTGTAGTGAAAAACAGTCAAGTGCTGTAAAACTCTCACTGCTACTGGATACACACCTCTTAGAGTCTGACCATTATTGTGGTATTTATTGTAGACATTCAAATTATTTATGGAAAAGTGAAAAAAGAATCTTAAAGCTTTGGTATTGAACTTGGATGTGCAAGGATTCGAATGGGAAAGTTTTACTTGTGCACACACATTTTCCATCAGACATTGCTAACCGTTATGTCCTTTATTTTAAAAAAGTGTGCCTTTAATGATTTTGAATACTTGAGCAATAATCTGGCAGTACAGTATGTGACAATGATGACATGATGAATTGGGGTCAATCTGGGCGTGTCACTTCACAGGACTGTTTCGCCAAATCAATCTAAATCACAAGCAGGGGAGGCAGGAGGGTGGAGCTGCCAAATACTGAAGATAAGGCCGACTGAGAGAGGAAATATGCGAGGACATATTGTTAAATCAAGGGCGATGAAGTACTTTAGAATGTACAATACGTGAACGGACCGTTACCCTTTTTTTAACCGGCCATTCTCTCGTTTCAGATGATCTCTGCTTAATTCAACAGACTGGTTAAAGGGCTCCAAGCCTTTAAGAAATGGGTCATTTTGAGGGAAGCCAGTAAAAGCTAGTGGACAGGAACTCTTCAGGACTAGAGCTGGTGGTCTCTGCACTAGATGGACCATTCACTGGGCACTGGAAGGACATTGGTTTTGTATTGAGAGACACATTCATGTCCTGTTTGTTATTGTTAAGACTGTTTTCCCACTTTTTCACCCTTACGGCAGAAACCCACGTGTTTACATAGTTTCTGGTACTGAATGGGGACAACATTTATCTTTCTCCTGGGAGGAGAGGTCTCTCTAAGAGAAAACGACTTGCCCATTGTAAGTGCTGACAGGTCTGACAAATGCAATGTGACAAAAACAGTTTGACTCATTTCTATTTTTGCACATCAATATCAATATCTAGACGTTAGATGAGTATTATTGGAAATTTTCAGCCCTTTTAGTTCCTGCCATTGCTGACTGTGGAAACCCATGTTAAGACAGACTGCATTGACCCTGGTCAGATACTCTCTGCTGATTCATCACTCCTTTGGAAATAAAAGCAAGTAGAAAGCAATAGAGTGTATATTGAGCGCATCCTGATGTTTTGGTTAAAGTGCATTGAATGATATCACTTGAAACGTAGCTGCTTTCACATGATGTTGTTAACAGTAAATTAAATTGTCAGAAAGATTGCTGATAAAAACTAAAACACAGACTAATGGATAGATAAAAAGATAGAGGAAGGAAACCAGTTAAGGACCCTCTTTTATAGCAGTAAAAAATAAATCAAATGGAAAAATGTATCATTAATAGTGAGAAATAGTTTTACTCAAACTGATATCAGATTTGTTTTGTGCTACAAGCTTTTCTGAGTTTAAATCAAGAGATGCTGTGTTAAAATCTACAGTACACTAGTATGACATCATTTAGCATATTGTGCACAACTTTGGTCACCACGATACGATAAAAAGATATTGCTGCCGATCATCAGAGAGAAGTCCAGAGAAGAGCCACCAAATACACTCCAGGACTCAAAGGAATGTCCTACACTGAAAAGCCAATGGAACTAAACCTTTTTCATCTCGAACACAGATGTCTCCAGTTCCCCTCTTATTACTATTTAAGCCCGGAAGCCAGTGAGTCCCAGAATGGCCCAGCGGCACAGGCTTCAACACGGCGTCCTGACCATCTGAGTCCGGGGCTCGGAGCGCCTGGCCTCGTTATGGTTTTTAACTTCTGTGCTCCTGTTCCTGGCTCCACGTCCCTGTTCCCTAGTTCCTGTTTTTAACTGTTTTTGTCTTGGATGGATCTTCCGGTACCTGGACCCTGGACTGCGCCCTGTTTTCCCTTATTGGACTTCCCCTGTTCGGACTCGTTCGCCTGCGCTCCCCCCCGCACCAGATCACTGTCTTCACCGCCCCCCTGTCCGTCATCCCCTCCATTCCTCGCCGCGTCTTCCCTGATGTCCTCCTCCAGTCACTTCCGGATTATACCGGTCTTTGCCTACACGCTCCCCGGGAGTCGGATTCGGCTCTCGTGACTGGGACCCGATCAAAGTGCTGCATTCAAAATCCTCGGATTTCAGCCCAGAATCAACAGTGAAACATGAACCACGAGGCACAAGTGGAGACAGTGCGGAAGTGCGTCTGCTGCAGACACCAGGAGGCACCCCCTTGGGCAGAGGGTTGTGGGACAAGTCACCCCACCATTTTATTGAAGTGGAAGCCCTGACTTCTGTTCAAGAAATGTCTGGATGAGATCGTTGGGTTCAATACTAATTTGATGCTGAATACCCACTGGGCTAGATGGACTGAAAAAAAAGATGATCCATGTCCTTGCGAATTTGTTTGTTATACATGATGTCTAAAGTGTCTAAAAGTATATTTAAAAGCTTACCAGAATTCAGACTCGGCTTCATATTTTAGCATAAAGCAAAAATGTCTGAATTTGTATGACAATCTTCTTCTCATAGTTGGCTTCAAGAAAACATTGCCCCAGATAACCTCAACCACCTTATTAACAAGGAGTATATCTATTACACATATTGGAGTAAGTTATATTTTATGGATAAGGAGGGTTTATATTCCCATGTGAAGTCAGCCCAATTAACTGGTGTATTTCCTGAGCTCTTTGTGCCAGTTGCTGTGGCTGGCAGCTGACGAATACTACTTTAGGCTGTAGAAATGGCTTGGATGGAGTCCCACATAAACAGTTTGTTACAGTAAACAGCAGCAGTAGGCAGGGGGTTATGATGCAAAATCAAAGCTCTTCTGCTGTGGAGTGTGTGCGCAAAATTCTTTTACTAAAATAAATTTTAAAAAAAGAAAGAAAAGAAGTTTCTCATTCTGTGAAAACAAGCATCTCATGCTATACATTAAACGCTCAGTACTACAAGTTTTAGAAAACACTTTAGACTGAAGGTTGTTAATTCCTTTATTTATTCGTTTTTGGAGTTTATATCAGGAATTTGGGAAGAAGGTTAGATCCTAATCTTGCACACGTCTGCTCCCCAATGCATGCAAATCTTGCACCTGAAATTTCCTGTCATGCATCTCTCTCTCTCATGGCATGCATCCTCTTCAGCACTCTGCATCTCGTGTCATTGCAGACAGACATGTGACGCATTCGGTCATGCCGGGACCCCAGCTTCATCGCAGTCACCCAGGACCAGAGTCGCTATCGTCTCGTCAGCCTCAATGTCCCATTCAGAATAAGTGGCTCTTGGGCCGCCATCCCGCCTGCATTTTTCTTTCAGGTCTTATTAAGTCATCAAGCATTCTACAAACCCTGAGCAACTGTGCCAGCCATCCCTAAGGCCGTATTTCCCCCTTCTCTCTCTCTTCCCGCTCCAGTCTCCTCCCTCCCCTGTTCTCTTTCCAAATGCCCAAACCACCGTACCTGTAGCCCCAGACTCTGTATGTTGTCTTGTCTCTCTCCTCTCCCCAATCCCTTGTTTTACTGCCTGAGCCCCCCGTTTCTGACCCCCGCTCCTCCCCGCAGGTGTGAGCCCATGGAGGCAGTCTGCACTGGGTTCACCGCCATGCTGTCCCTAGCACTCAGGCCCAGGCACCTACAGCAATGGGTTCTGCTGCCCCCATTTACCCCCCTTTTTGGCTGGCGTCCAAATGGTTGATACTGGCCTTTGACTCTTTCCCCTCCCAAGCTTCCAGCTGCAAACATAGCTAATATTCCTCCTCTTTTCTGGGATTCAGCTCAAAAAGTTGTTCCTATCTAGCCAAATTTAGCAAACAGCAGCTCTCTTCCATGTTCCACATCAGGCTGCTCTTATAGGCAACATCAGCTCTTCTGGTTGCCCAGCTTCTTCTGCTGCCCACCACAGGGTTCCAGTTGCAAACTAGGAAGTACAGCTACCTACAGTATGAACCAATAGCTCTCTTCCTGCTTTTGTTCAAGCTGTTCTTTAGGTCACCCTCCCACTGCCTACCCCAGAATTACAGTCAAAGCCAGCAGGTCTACAGGTCATACTGCTCCTAATCTCTATTGCTGCCGCCTGTTCACTGCCACAGCATTCGTGCTTCTTGGGTGCCACAGTCAAATTCTCAGGCTCAAATAAGCACATGCCTGCATCATACAGTACATGTCTCATTCAGTACACGCACCTCTTTTCAACCAAAAACTCTGCTCAGTTTCTGCAAAATCGCAGCCATAGAGACTTGCTCTTAGCTCAGCCTTTCTGCATCTGTGTTTGGTGGGATTCTTCTGCGGGGTCTGGGCAGTCTTGCCCTTCTCTCGGGCCCAGGTGAGCTACACCAAACACCCTCTGCATATCTCATCTCTCTCTCACATTTAGTAGGATCTAACTGAGCTACGAGATAAACTGAACTGGATAGGTATCATCCAAAAAGAGCACTCATACAAAAATAAAACCGACCTCCACTTCAGCATTTTTACCAACAGAAGCAAAAGAAGTAGTCAAAAGTCAATTTAAAAAATAATGTTTTATAGTGAACAATTGCGAGTTGTGTTCTTTTACGTATCTATGAATAAATACTGGATTGAAGCCCTAAAAACTCCCAACGTATAAGAACATGGCATGACATTGTTGAGCTCGATTATGGAAACATGATGAATGATTGATGAAATTGATGAAGGGATAGAACGGTTCTATTATTTACTCGGTATAGGCTCTAAATCCTTAGGCTGTCAAATATGAGTTTGTGTTCGGCATATCATAGTGTTTATTTTTTTCCAGAAAAGGGATTATGTCAGGATTATGTGATATAAGTATTGGCTAGTAATGGACCTTGCTAGTTTCTAAAATAATAAAGGTGAACAACCCCTTATGGTAGTCATAAATATTGATAATACTTCAAACCTACCTTCTGTTTAACAGTTATATGAATGATGAGTGCTAATTGTCTTTCTTGTATTTTAATTCAAGTGTATAATATGACAACAAAAATCAATCCTGTTCATTATTTTATTAGGTTTTAAGCCTTCTATCTCCCTAGTGTGCCTCTTCACTGCTCTGGAGGGACCCCATGCTGAGACTGAGACTCAGTTTGCTGTAGTAAGACCCCTGTTCTCTAAAGTTGGAAAACAAAACGTAATTATGATAATTAATCATCTCTTGCATTTATATAGTGCTTTCACCCCACAGGATCCAAAAGCACTTTACATTGAATGTTCCCTTAAGCACAAAATCAGGCAATGTTTTAATATTTAAAGAATTCAGCTTGTAAACTATTACGTTTTTTGTGCCCTGTCCAAGATTAGTCAGAAAGCAAGAAAACAAATATGTTCTACTGTATATAAATTCCAAAAGACAAGCACTGTATGTGTGGAAAAAACATCAAAAATATTTTACAGTATTAAATAGTGTATGCAAATGGATTTTTAAACAGATAAATGCCTAGGTTTGCTTTTAAGTCAAAAATATGCTTTGAGGTTAAATACTCTATCAACCACAGAAACAAGAGGTGAAGCAGCTAGAAAGATTTATGACACCACAAATGCAGTGAATGTACTGTAAATTAAATCATTAAATGGAAACGCGCTAAACCACTTTTTACAGTAGTTAGTGTGTTTTATACACCATGTGTATATATAATTAAATATATATGTATGAAGTATGTGTATACGGGTATGTGAGTGTGTGCATGTTTATGAAGACTATCAGAAGCTGCTTATTCAAGAAAACCGTTTTTTACCTAAATATTGTTGCACAAACTGAAACGGAGCCAAGGCGTGCATTATCTACATCCAGGAATTCCACCTCAGGTCTTTGAGTCCCAGCAAGCTGAAGCAGCTTCTATTTCTATCAATAAATGACATACTGTATTGTTTGTCAAGTTATCGTTTAATAAAAAAAACCTAAAGTATTTTAATGTAATGCCTTACTTCATTAAAAATGTATACATTCCTTTTTTTAAAGAAAATTCCTGATTCCTCATCAACTGATTTGTTTCCTGTTTTTCAGTGTCCATTCTGGCTGTCCATTTAGTCGAGATGTAAATGTGTGCTGAAAACAGGTACTTAGAGTATTGATACAGCCCTCCTCGAGCTATGGTCATTAGAGGTTTAAAACGTGCACTTTATAAAAGAAGTCATTAAAAGCAATAAAACGTATCTTGAGGGAAATTTCTTTTCGTGAATAAGAGTATGGTTTCCTTCCTACTTTTTAACTACTGTATCTCACCCCTGCTGGCATAGGTTTAATGAAGTCATTCATATTTGTGCTTTGTTTGTGGCAGAATGTAATGTATGAACACGTATTTTACAGTGCCTGAAAAAGTATTTTGACCCTTGCACAGTT
Organism: Atractosteus spatula; assembly: GCF_055471065.1. Classification (NCBI taxonomy): domain Eukaryota; kingdom Metazoa; phylum Chordata; class Actinopteri; order Semionotiformes; family Lepisosteidae; genus Atractosteus; species Atractosteus spatula. The sequence goes on along the minus strand of NC_142711.1, from coordinate 3,622,503 downwards.
CTCACATTTTGTTGATTTAAAACATGCAGTCATGACACTTTGAGCCAGCTATTAAAAGTGATACAGGGGATTTCAGAATAAATCCACCCGTCTCTCTGTCTCTGCAAGGTCCATCAGAGAGGTGGTGGATTGCAGGCAAAGATTCAACCCTGAAGAGCAACGGGTTTTCAAATCAACTCGGGAATAAAAGGCACAGATCAGGGGAAGGGCATCAAAACATTTCAAAGACCCTTAATATCTCCGTTAGCCTGGTGAAGTTAATCACTAAGAAGCAGAAGGTACAGGGATATTAATATATCAGGCTGTCCCCTCAAACTGAGCAGCTGGGCAAGAGGAACTGGTTAGTGACGCGCCCACAGGCCGAGGGTGACTTTGAAAGAGTTCTCTGGGCGAGATGGATGAAAATGTCCATAGGTCAGCAATATCCCAGTCACTCCACAGGAGTGGCTTGTATGGGACTAAAAAAACATCTCAGATCCCACAGGTGGTTTGCAACAAGACACTTGCATCTCTTGGTAATCTCCTAATAATGGGACGCCATAGGAAGGGTATGAATACTATAGCAAGGCACTGTATAAATTAAATTTGTCTCTTTTTGTTTTCCCTGTTTCGGTGTGTGATGATCCTTATGTTTTAGAAGGCAGGCAATGGGATAGTCTGAAAGTACTGTGCTGAACAATAGTAGCCCATGCAGAGCAGCAAACGGCATTCTATTTCAGAGACAGTTCAGCATATATAAAGTTGAACAACATGCTAGTTCAAATATATAACAAAAAACTTAAAATGCAAATCAAAAACATCAAACAAAATAGTTTACATTTTTAAAACATCATTTAAAATTATACCTTAAATTATGAATGCAACATTTCATAAAATTTAGAACCAAATCTGTCATTTACAGCACTCAGTCCATTTCTCATTTTACTATTCTGATATGTTCCCAATTTGCCCTTTAGCTTTTAGCTAAAAGAGTTTTGGAGGTGCTGAATCATTTCATATAATTATCAGAACGTGGATTTTCCTGTGCACATAATCACTAAAACCCCAGTAATTCATAGTAAAGATGTTTTCTGGGAGTTTTAAAAAGTGTAATATACTTTGACTTCAACTGCTTGTTAAGTACAAGTAAACCCAGAGAGAGATAATGTAACCAAACAAGGAAAATAGCATTATCAGAGTCTGACTGGCATCAAAGAAATCAATACAGGGAGAAAATGTCAGGCATTGATTTCTCTTATTTAGGTTTTGAGAGGGACTCCTACATTACCAGTGCTTAGACAAACATCTTAAAGTACCATTTGCCTTTGATCAATTATTTATCAATTCCTTGTAGAGAGATCATACTGACGAGTTCTCCTAACAGGATGAATTAGTATACGTTTCCAGCCAGATATGTATGAAACTGCAAAAAAGTCTTGTTTTGAGACTTGACCTAACCTACTGAAGACTATAACATGAAAATATCTAATACATAGAGTACAATACAGTATTAAGTACTACAGTATGTCAAGAAAATGTCACAACATTCTCCATATTAACTGTATTCACTGTATCCTTTCAGCATGTCTTCTCTCTATCTGTCCTGCGCTTCAAAAGCAGATTTAGTTACTCAAGAGCAGATGTAGCTACTTGCTTACTCCTCTACATGTGAGCAGATGAGATGGGAGAAACACGGCACTGCTCACTATCCGGAACAGCATTTAAGAGGAGAGGTGTCGTAAATCTCCTCCCAGCAAATGGAGAGCACTTTGTTTTATTTAGGAACAAGTAATAGGTTTATTCCATCCTGAAAAGAGAAGAGAGAAAACACAACGTTTCGGCCGTGGAGCCTTCTTCAGGTGGGAGCGTGAGGTGAGCTGCGAGGTGTGAGCTCACACCTGGAGAAGGCTCCACGGCCGAAACGTTGTGTTTTCTCTCTTCTCTTTTCAGCATGGAATAAACCTATTACTTGTTCCTTTGCAGACTACGCGTGCTGACGCAGCTACCTACCTGAACTACTTTGTTTTATTCAGTCATCCATCTTTGTTCGAAAGTTTTCAACAGTTTGCTCCTATTTGCCTTTAAACTTGCAGTCCTATGTTGTTAGTGAAGAGTATTGTGTGCCAGCTGGTCCAGGCTCTTGCTGTGAGATGGCACTAGTTATTTGTCTTCGCAGAAGAGCGAGACACTTATTTTCAAAGCACCACTTGTGATTTGAGAAGCTTTTCCTTATTTTATTACACTGAGTGTTCTTGTGGTTTAAACTACTGCATGTGAACGAACAGAAAGCCACTACCTTTTTCTCTTCGTAAAAACATTGACCTGAGGAAGAAAAAGTCCAGTAACCTAACACCTTAAGAGGCCTCTGTGTCTCTTCTCTCTCTCTCCTTTCCTCCTCTTCTCCTTATCCCTTGCTCTCAAACCACAAAGATGAAAACTCCAGAAGTACGTAATTATAACTCGTCTCTCCACAAAATCGATTGTAGTGGCTGTCTTTCACATGAGATTATCTTGAAATAAAATGGAGAAATCAAGATGTTTTTGCCACCACTTTAAACATTATACTGTATACTATATACTACAATACCAACCCAACATTATATTGTAGCAGCAGTAGCATGATAGCATGATAATGTATTCTCATAAGTGCATTATCTAAAACAATTGACACACTTTGATAAAGCTAGGAATGGTTTCATACGTAATGTGCCCCAAAAACCTAAATAATTGCATTCTTGGTATTTTTATTTATACACAACAAGAAGTGAGTTATCCATCCTCTACCCCACAGATCATACTGTACAACTGCTGAGTTTTAATCGGAGCTTTCAACCGTATCTATATCATACAGTATACTTGTATCATGTGTACAGCAGCAATTGACACTCAGCTGCAGTATAGAGGACAACTGAGCAGTAAGAAGTTGGATACTCAGACTTGAATTGCTACATAGCCATCGATGCAGTTCAATTATACAAGATACACTTAAAATTGCTTAGCTGTACTTGAGTACTTGTGTAGAGCATAATAATAAGCCATGCTGCCCTGCAATGGACTGGTGTCCTGTCCAGGGTGTACCCCGTCTTGTGCCCATTGCTTGCTGGGCCAGGCTCTAGCTCCCCAAAAAACTTGATTGGATGAAGTGGTTAGAAAATCGATGGATTGAACAAGGTATGTCCAATTCAATCAATCCACTGGAGGTACTGTATTACAATTTTACATACAGTAATGTGTGAATATAGTTTTCATAGTAACAATTATCAGGATCTTATTGATTTGTTACAGGGAGATAATTATCAATACTATTCATTTTTATATTTCATGTGTACTGAACTTCGTGAAAGGAGGCTTCTAAGAGCTGAACCACATAAACCAAGATTATATGAGTTGATGAGCAGAAAAGGGTAGTTACAACACAAGCTATGCGAGTCTCACATAATGGAGGAAATAGTAATATACCTGTACAGCAGATGTTCAGCCACCACTGATGAGCAGCTCCATAGTGGCAGCTGTGGAATTGAATCGCACGTTTGAACAAAAGACATGACCTTGTCTTTGGTTCAGTAATTATGTAAAGCAAGTTGTAGATTTATATTCTTGGTTTTGGCAACAAGTCAGGTGGCAGACTAATGATCTGCTTTTCATCAGTCCTCTCAGAAAGATGTACATTCATTTAAAAACAAAATAAAAAAGCAATTTGCAGTAAATTATTACTGTACATTATCTTTCGTTTCATTCTTTAAGTCTCTGGTAGTGAGGTTGTGCACTGGTGGTGATGTTTCATGTGTTATTATATACTGCAGGAATCTCTAACAGGCAAAGATAGAGAGAAAGAAAGAAGTATAAAAAATAAGCAATCAGAATGTAGTCTATACAGCTGTTTTTCTTTTTTATTGTAGTCCTTCACTACTGCCATGTACAGAGCTGAATGCCTAGAGACAGGCCATTGGTGAAGAAATGAGTTTAGAAGCATCTTCTTAAAGCAATGGCCTCTCGTGTCCTACGAATGGGCGTGTACAGTAGTCCATGATGCATTAAACAGTGACGTCTGTGATTTACTCAGTTCTGTTGTCTGATTTTACCGTTCTACTAGCAGGATGTAATGTATCTTGTTAAATGCATTGATTGAGTAAATTTCTGTATTACTTGATCTTTCCCATTTTAATGGCAGACAGCATTAGACACGAGTTGGCATAGCCTCTAAACAGCAAAGTCCATGGAGTATTTTTAAATATGTTCAATAATTTGGAGAGACTGTTAGTTTAATATGTGCACAGCTATGCTGAATTTCCATATTATTATGGTGGATCCACTGACATTTTGTATGTTTCACACCATAATTTTTCAAGTCTCTCATTCTCAACAGGGGGTGTGCTGTACAGGATGATGCAGTATGTTCATTCCTTCTGTGTGGCTGTAATCAGAGAGGGGTCTGAAAATATTTCTGTGGATATCTGGCCATTTTGGTCCACATGTTGTACTTGTAAATAAGAGTATTTGCAGAACACTATAGCAGAACAGTGTTTATCAAAATCTATATCAGTGGCTTTCAATGAACATATGAAAGCACTTCAGTCATATTCAAAATACATAAGTACATGCATTTATATTTAATGATTCATAATCTCCTCATGTCATTTTGTATTGTTACAGTACTTCCCACAAGAAATTGCTCAAGCTTGTAGTTAGAGTATGAATAATCAAAGATGTTCTAATAAATTTCCAAACGTTGGTCAATTGTCCTATTGAAGAAAACATAAAAGTCATTCCATAGAAGTCATACTTCTAGACACAGAAAATGTAAAGGTCTTGGCTTTTGCTACAACAAAGCTATTATGTTTTTCTAGCACTTAGTCTAGTAGCTTTGAAAAAATATTGAGTATACTCAATATGGCTAAGCTGGATTCTTTCTGATCTTCTAAAAAAAGAAATGAAAATTCTGTATGTTTGTATACACAATCCTGTTTACAGCGTATGTTGTATATACTGTAGTATCTTTCAGCTTAGTAAAGCCATTTTAACTGGACCAACCTTGTGTTCTATCGAATTTGACAACTAAGTTCTTTTAACACCAAAACCATCTCCTGGATGACTCTAAATTCAAAGGGAAGAAATAGTAACAATTTCATATCTACAGTACAAGTGTAGGCAGTTCTTCACCGTACTTGTTCCATTTATAAAAAGCTGCACCACACAGTTTGTAAGATCTGGAGTTCAGCTCACATGAGGGAGTGCTGTTAGTGTGGACAGTCATACGAATGGGCTTGTACGGTAGTCCAGGACAGTGAAGTCTGTTTTAGCTCCAGGGCATTAAAACTCCTAAAACCAAGGGGTTTGACGTGGATCATTCAGATCAATGAACACTTTCAACTTGACGTTCAGTTTCACGTTTTAACAAAGGGGGTGGTCAAGTGAAATGAAAGTTTCATACTCATCATCATACAGTAAGTGATGGTAAAAAAATAGTTATCTTTAAATAAAACATGGACATTTACCGTATAAGATAATATACAATTTGATTGATAAGTGCTTGTACATATATCTTTGTCAGCTGTCTATCAGTTATTTAATTATTGTACCTCCCCTATTCGTTTTCTCAACAACATATCGTAGCATGGGGCATGAATATTTGAACCGTCTTTTACCTTTTAAAAGCTGAGATATTTACCTTCTCAGACGTAAGGGGGCTTCACTCGCGGCACACTCAAGCTCACATTCTCCCAACCAAAAACGGGTGTTTGGTTTGAGTTAATGTTTTAATTTTGACCATACAGTACGTGAACAACCTTGCTTTACTCTGTGTGTGCACCCACAGAGCAAGCGAAGCTATCCCTGGAATTCCAGACTAGGTTAAGTTTGTTTACATTTGAAACCAGATTTATCGCCTTTGTTTGGATAGTGAAATGTTTACGTATTTGTATGTGTGTAAATGTGGATACCTCACGAGTGCCAGGTGATCTGGAAACGGAGTCTCCAGTCACACTATCACAGGGCACATGCACACGAACATGCATGCACGCATGCTGGACACTCCACTTGAGGTGCTTTACAGGTAATGGGGACTCCCCTCCACCACCAGTGTGCAGCCCCCCCTGGATGATGCACCAGTACACTCCCTACACACCAGCTTTCAGTGGGGAGGAGAACAGTGATGAAGCCAGTTCAGAGATGGGGATTATTAGGAAGCCATGATTGGTAAAGGCCAGGGGGAAATTTGGCCAGGACACTGACGTAATACCCCTACTCTTTTCAAGAAATGCCCTAGGATTTTTAATGCCCACAGAGAGTCAGGACCTAAATTCTACGTCTTATCCGAAAGACAGAGTCTCTTTACAGTATAGTGTCCCTGTCACTGTACTGGGGCATTAGGACTCTCTAATACCTCTTCCAGCAGCAACCTTAGTTTCTCCCAGGAGGTCCCCATCTAGGTACTGGCCAGGCTCACACCTTCAGTGGGCTGCCGTGAGTTGCAAGATGATATGGCTGCTGGCTTGTGTATTATGTACAGAATACTTCAAACTCACCACATCTCTTCAGTTTTGCTTAAAAGTAGTAAAAGTACCACAAAAAGCTACAAAACACAACCTCTGTAAAATCAGTGACATAAGTCACTTATATGAGTAAATAAGCTTTTTGTTTTTCCCACAAATCAAAATATAGGAACTCTCACTTAACAATCTGCAGGCATATTTCCAATTCCACTTTTCTTGTAAATGTGGCCAACTTCTAAAGTCTTGTTAGTCTTTTATGTCTAATTTGGAAGGTTTCTGTTGTGGTCTGCAGTGATTGTTTGTTGTTTGATACTTTATCCTGTTATGTATTCGTGTCACTGTCTTTGTTCAATATTGCTTTTTGTGGTATTAAGCTGTTCCAGCAAATGGGCCTGCTGGTCAGTACACTTATCCAGTTTCCCAATATAGAATTTATAGCCTTATATTATCTTAGTGTTCTCCAGAGTATCCTGCCACTTTTCTTCCTTGAGTGTTTTATTTTAAGTCTGTGGTGTGGTGTTATGTGTGTTGACATATTTTACTTCAGATGAACTCAGGGTTCAGCGTCACTATGCAGGACACAGAACATTGTTCCATTAATACAACAGCAGAAATCACAAACTCCAGCAAGATGCTACAGAGAGAACATACAGATCTGGTATTTGTCCTCCATACCTTTTGCAATCCAGTTGACAGTCATGGCTCAGGAGTTGTGTAGAATGTGTGCAGGTTAAGTTTTTGATCTTGAGTTTGCGCTAACTTTCTCAGTTGAGTGCCTGGCTATAGGATGAGGCTCTTTCAACTCCCTATTCACAGCTGCAAAGGAGGCAGTCATAGAGAAGAATGAAAAGCTGAAAATGCAGCTGAGCTGGAGGCACATGCAGTACTCTTTATGAAGGGTTTGTCACCGCTGTTCTGCAAATTGCACAGTCTCACCTGTGTGATTCCACACCATGACAAACATCACTTCTTTCCATGGACGTGCATTGTCTTTCAGCTGACATTCATATTGAAATCGTGAAGCCTTACCTGTGCGTAAAGCAAACTGGAAATACTGGATGAGGGCACTGAATGGAGCCTATTATGTTCAGTATAGATTCATTTTGGAAACAAATCGGGGAATCTTTTGCCTTCGGGCTGAAACCTGTGGGGAACTGAGACCCTGAACCTCAGTGCACTGAACAGGCTGTGACCCGAATGATATTTTTTGCAAGAAGTGCTTCTTTGCAGATGTAATGACATTGTCAGTAGACATTCCTCATGTCATCTATTACTACTGCCTCCGTGAAGGCATATAAAAGGGGGCGCGTCCCTGCCTATCCTCTTTTGTGGAAACAGGAGTCTTTGAAGGTGACGTGTGTCACTGTGCTTGTCTGTGCACATTCTCTGTGTGCTGTCCAAAATCTTCATTATTTTTCTAAATCGCACTGCATGAAAAGTTGCACAGGCGCTGCCCTTGCAGCTTAATAACTCGACCCAGTGAACTTCTTCAGAATCAACAGTGAAACACGTATCAGGGGACACAGGGAATTGCATTTAAAGCTGAGAACAGGAGACGCTTCTTTTCTCAGAGGGTTGTGGGTTTATGGGGTAATCTACCCAGCCATGTTGTGGAAGCCAGTACTCTGGCTTCGCTCAGGAAATGGCTGAGTGAGATCCTGGGATCAATTAGCTGCTAATTACTCAGTTGTAACCATTCCTATGTTCTTAACAGCGTCAATAGAATAAAAAAATAACTAGCACATGGTAAATTGCTAATTCACTGGTAGATAAAAGCCCACTATAAATTGTGATCCCACATGTCATTATAATAACTTCTGACACATGTTAAAGTCTGGATCGATAGCCTTGTGATTCCTTTCTTTAACAGCATATGTGTGACTCCGGACAAAATACGAGTTCTACTTTAAAATCTTTATGCCTTTTCTTTTCTGTATAGTAGACACAACTCTCCACTGTAATTTAAAATCAGCAGCCACAGTTTGCAATGCTGAATCCTAAGAATGGATATATTGTAAAATAAATAGAGCAGGATGCATTAAAAATGCAAAAATGCTATTACTCATTTATTGGGTCTTGAATACATTTCTGAATATTTTGCACGAAAAATCTGAAAGGATCTTTCCTAAATCATGAATATCCTAAACCAAAATTAAGTTTGTAGGTTTACTTTAAAAGGCACATACTACAGAAGAAGAAACAGATTTTAACCCCTGACAATTCTGTAATAAAAATGCTTATTGTAATACAATAGTTAAATATTTAGTGTATTAGACTACATCCTCTTTTAAAGATGAACAATGCCCCGCTCTTCCATGGGACTAGATTAGCACTATTAAACCATGCATTATTGAACACTGTTTACTCATCTGCTGCAGGAGTATTTCCTTTCCCATGCATTTTATGCATAAAGCTTTTAAAATCTACTTTGACTTTAAAGGCTGTCTACAAGATAATCAAATTTAAAAATTTTAATTTCTCAAATCTTTGAGCCTTCCAATGTCTACAAAAATCTAATGAAAATGTTGCACTTGGGGTCTGTCATGACTTGATTTCAGTACACAATGTAATTAGTTGACAATAAACAGGCGACATGGACAAGACTTTTCTTTTATGGCATTTTCGTCTTTCAGCAATTTGAAAACATTTCGGCATTGTTTGTATTCCAGTAAACATAACCCCAGCTGCTGCCTAACTCTCCAGACAATTCCAGAATGGTTATATATTAATTCTATTCAAGTGAGTCCACTTAGAATGAGTTTTACAGTGCAACAAACAATAAAATAAATTTGCAGATACCCTGAGAACAATATACCTCCTAGGACATAATGATATAATAACTTTTATGTTATTATAACATGTTCCCATGCCAGAAAGCACACAGAACATTTTTCTTATGGTGGGGAAGAATAGTGTCTTTGGTACTATAGTACCATTTTGACTCTAAAGTGTCATGTTTGTAACATTGAAATATTGTTTTTTCCCTTTTCCCCTTCATTGTTTTTGATTTTTTTAATTTACTTGAAGTTTTTTTAAACTCATAAATATTATCATGCTGGATTATGCAGTGAATGCAGAGACATCCCTCCAAACAAGAGAAATTTTTAAAGCAGTGTTTTGTTTGTTTTTGGGTGATGTTTTTGAAGGTAAAAAAATCAGATCTATCTTACTACCTTTTTAGGGAAAACATAACATTTATTTTATCCCTTCAATACATAGAAAGCCTCTAAGGGCTTTAATAACGTCAACATTTTCATAGTACCAGTACTGTTTCGAACACCTGCGTTTCATCTGACTAAATCTTCAAATACAGGATTTTTGAAGTTTGGAATATTAGTGCAATATATACTGTGTAAATATATATATATATTGATATATATTATATTTAGTGGATGCTTTTCCAGCAGTGAAAATCAAAAGGGCATTTTTTACACTCATTATATAACCATTGTTCTTTACAATGAACAGATTAAAATAACTTTTAATGTTTATTATTCATGTCACCGTTCCTCGCCGCACCGCACACCAGGCTGAAGCAGGCAGACAACGAACCCAAGAGCAAGGACGCAGCAGACACCACCTTCCCCTCTCACTCCGTCTCCACTCCTGTTGGGTTTTGGCATTGCTACCGATTGACCTACTGTGATCTGTTCTTTGTCTGCACTGCCTTTACCCACACTGGGATGGGGCCACACAGTCCAGGGGAAGTGGCCGGGCGCTCTAGAACAGACTCGGCTTCACTTGGATGGATACAGGGAGGAGAATGGAAGACAGGGCAGGGCTGGTCGGTCGGTCTGCACCCGTAGCCAGGCTGGACCTGGCTGTGTGCGCCTTGCGGGAGTGAGCTACAGAAGACACGCTCTGGACCGGGCTGAACCCTGCGCTCTCTGGGGTCAGGACCAGTACGGAAAACAACCTCAACAGCCTGGGTCCGTTCAGGAAATCACAGCAACAGATGGGGCCCCCAGGCGGAGTCCAGAGTATGGGGAAACAGGGAGGACTGTTTCAGAGTTGGAGCCTGGTGGCTCACGAGTGACGAGGAGAAACTAAACGCAGTTTAAATAACCAGGAGGCCCTGGTGCACTGTGACTTCTCATTGCACCCAGGGGCTCTGTGTATCCTGCTGTCCCCTCGGCAGGGCCGGCTGCAGATTAACTGGGGGCCCCAGTTAAACTCCTGGACAGGGGCCCGTCCAGATCACGATATGCGCACAGACGTTACTCTTATCAGCCCCCCCCCCCCCCCCCAAAAACCGCGTTTAACTATTCATAACCATTAATTAAATTAATTATAACAAGAAGCACATATTTTACAAAGATTACATATGTTTTAACACTGCGAGTAATAACATGAAATGTGAATCTGTTAACTTCTAGTAAAACTTCTCACAGTTGAACTCGCCGGTTAAAAGAATGTTGTATTGCTCATTGAGTGCGCCCCCTGGTGGCCGCGGGGCCCTAGACAGCCTGGCCCTGCTGCGCAGCCATGAAGGAGGAAGAGAGCAGCACAGCCTTCAGCTTCACGACGGGCCGGACGAAGCACTCCGTCAGCTCAGCTCCGCGATTCACTCTGAAAAGAAAAGGGAACAAGTTCACGTTTGTTCCGGTTGGAGCGTGGACTCTTTATTTGGACCTTCCTGGCTGCCCGTCTTAAAGAATCATAGTCTTTAAAGTTGGCAATAAACTCGCAGTCCCGTAAATAAAGAGATGATGAAACGCTACATTAAAGCCTACACCAGAATGGCCTTTCCTGAGGCATTACTACTCAAAAATTTAGGAATTCTGTTTCCGAGTTGTCCATCTTGTCCACTGGGAGACATTCCTAAGGGAGGCTATTTAAGTACCTGAAATGTCTAAAGCATTAATGAAAGCTGTCATAAGGGCCTGAGTAATGCTAATGTACAGGAGAGTTGTTCTAATAAACTTAGGGTGATGGTTATTTTCCAAAACCTCAAAAGCATGATAAATTGAGCTTCTAGGATTGATGGCTAAGTTTATTGAAAGTCAGCAGAAAGTGAACCTTTTTAGCACATCTTCCATTACAAGAGCTTCACCTCTAATAACGTCCACACTAATGTAACAATAACTTAGTTTAATTTGCTTTAATAAACTCAACAATGTGCCTTCCACAGCAAAAACCTCCTCCTTAATTGGTTTAGAATTTCTTGTAAGTTCTTTCCTTATCAACCATGTATTGTGCGTCAAACAACATCAATCCCCGAAATTGCTTCAGCAAGAAGATATCTGGATTCATTTTGCATAGTCCGCCAAACGATCCTACACTTCGATTTGTATTTGGGAATTTGTCCTCTATTTCAAGGTACATTATTTCGTCACACGTCCCCCATTATCTGACACATTATCACACCAAATCACTTGGACCCTCCAAACACTTTGCGTCAGTTCTGCAGCACAGAATAGATCTTGAGGACTTCTACAAATCAGCTTAAAAACACTTCACTGCAACAGCAAAATGTAAGAAGAACACAGTGTGGCCTGCTCAAGTACAGAGATTTGCCGGGGCCCAATATTAATCAATCTGTTTGGCATTTATGTACAGTAAGTGTCTATGGCCTTCCATATAGTACCTCATTACTTTGAGCCTTTTGAGATGGTTTTATTGATTTTTGTTTTTTGACGCTGCCGTACTGTGTGTATACTATAGCTACGTACATTATTCAATAGCAAATTAGAAGTTTATGTAAGAATAAACTGGAAAACAGTATCAATCGACCAGGCTGCCTAGCCTTATTTTTTGTGTTTTTCACCAAACTCAATCAATCAATTAAGGTTTATTTATCAATGCACGAACAGTACAGCTTTCAGCGGTGTTGTCGGCAGTGAAATGCTTTGTCCGCGAGCTCATTAAGAGGGATAGAAGAGTAGAAGGACAGGAATTTATAGGAATTAGATAAACATTAGGATTCAATAGATTACACAATTGCAATTTACAACACAATTTACAGATTGTGTGAAAGTATCACAGGGATAGGAGGTATTTAGCGCTCTATGCATGTGTCCTGAGAGTGCAAGTGACAGGAGGGCGCCGGTGCACCTGTCAGTTCAAGGAGGTTGCCTATTCGCCAGCGGCCGTTGGGGTAACTGGGACGTCTGCTGTGGTTGGCTGTTCAGCAGTCTTACTGCCTGGGGGAAGAAGCTGTTACGAAACCTGGTGGTCTTGGTCTGTATGCTTCAATATCATTTTCTGGATGATAGTAGAGAGAACAAGTTATGGTTTGGGTGACTGGGGTCCCTGAGGATGGACCTGGCCTTCTTGAGGCATCTAACAGAGTATCGGCCGTGGAGCCTTCTTCAAGTCTGTCCCCTGCTCCTGTCTCCCGCCCCTCCTCTCTCCCAGCTTTTGTTCTCCTGCTACATTACCTTTGCTTACTGCCCTGTCTTCCTCACACCTGAAGAAGGCTTCACAGCCGAAATGTTGTATTTTCTTTCTTCTCTTTTCAGCATGGAATAAACCTATTACTTGTTCCTTTGCAGCCTACGCATGCTGACGCAGCTACCCACCTGAATCTAACAGAGTAGATATCCTCGATGTTCGGTAGCACACAGCCAGTAGTGTTTTGAGCCAGTTTCACCACCTTCTGGAGCACCTTGCGCTCTCGTGCGGAGCAGTTACCATACCAGGCAGCAATGCAGCCGGTTAGGATGCTTTCAGTGGTGCACCTGTAAAAATTTGTCAGGATGTGTGATGGCGTGCCGAACTTCTTTAGTCTGCGGAGAAAGAATAGGCGCTGCCGTGCTGTTTTGACTATGAGGTTGGTGTGGTGGGCCCAGGTTAGATCGCCTGTGACACCTAGGAATTTGAAACTGTTGACTCTCTCCACTGTGGACCCGCTGATGTGAATGGGTGCGTGGTCTGTTCCTCGATGCTTCCTTTAGTCCATGATCAGCTCCTTAGTTTTGCTGGAGTTCAGAGAGAGGTTGGAGATATTGTATGCCCTGTACTGTCAATAACGCATTGTAACGTAACTCACCAAACAGCCAGTGGTTTCTTTACATCCAAGCCCACAGCAACAAAGCCTGTGGTCAGATAGGACAATATTGGAACTTTTTGACCTAAATGCAACACATTGCACCTGACTTAAACCCAGCTTGTTGAGAGTGATGGGAACATAGGGGGGATAAAAGCTTTATTTGCAAATCTGAGGGGGAAAACCCTTTTCAGACCTAAAACTGTGACAATACACTTTTCAACAGAACAGTGATTCAAAGCCCAAGGCCGAGCTACACTGGAGTGGCTTAAGAATAAAAAAGTAGATGTCAGTGGGGAGGTCTTTTCAAAGTCCTTGATTCCTACTGGGAATCTGAGGAGAGACTTGGAAAACTGCTGCCCATAGGCAATCCCCAAGAAATCTGAGATTGAGTAAATCTGTCTTGTCGAATGGGCAAAAACCATACCAAGTCTGTGTACAAATGTGAGATTTAGCTGTATAATCCTCCTCACATGCTCCTCCTTCCTTCCTCTTATCCACCAGCTTTGACTTCTTTTGCACTTCCACAGTCCCTAGCTCTTCAGCACTTCATTTCCCTCATCTGCCACCTCACACTGTGAGGCCTGCTCACTCCCCTCCTTCTCCTCCCCCACGCTCCTCTCCATCGCAGATGTCTAGCTCTTTCTCCAGGGCCATACACCTACCACCTGGATTCTGAACCCTTTGACCTCCTACTTCCCTGCTTTTCCTCTCTCCTTAATATCTCTTCTCAGAAACTGTTCTTCATATACTTTAGGCAAGAGACGATTATGCCCCTCTTAAAGAACCAACCTTTGATCCATTCTGAGCCATTGTACAGTCCCTTTCTTCCATTCATCTCTCAGCTCCTCAAGCAGAGGATGGGATCTCTTCACATCCCTCTCTCACCCCCTCCAGTCTGGCTGTGGCTTGGTGTAATCCCTCAACAGTGACTGCCCTCGTCTGGGTTGTTGATCCTGTTTGCTTCTACATGAGCTGCCTTCCTCTCTTCTCCAAAGCCTTTTGATCTCTCTCCTGCCTTTGATACCGTGAACCACTGAGGTACCCCCTTTCGCTCTCTTACTTTCAGAAACCATTCATTCTCCACTCTCTCCCTCCTCTGCTCACTCTTTGACAATAAACGTGTTATTATTGTCGAATAAATGAAAAGCGTTTCATTAAGGAAGGCATTATTAAAAGGGGCACTTTCACAATCTGATCAATTATTTTAATCTCTCTCACCACAAATTTTTATCTTCTTGACCAATAGTCTTCTGTTCACCATCTTTATTAGCAGAGAAAATCAATTTTACAATGTTGTATCAACAGTATCTATCAATACTGTATCTATACTATGCGGTCCTGTATTGACAGAAATTAAATTTGTTCCATGCCTAACATCTGATGGAATCATTAAATGGGGGACACCAGCCAAATACAAAAAAAAAACGTTCAAATACCTATGATCTTAAAAGTTGTGTTTTTGTTTTCATCCATCGGGAATAATGAGCAGTAGTGACATCAGTCAGAGTGCAGAACTCTATAGTGTACTGTATACTGCTAATGTTACTTCATGATTTTGTTGTCTTTGTTGTGAATACAACTTTATCAAAATGAATGTAAGTGAGGTGAATGAGACAGCTGGGAAAGAGAAATGAGAATCCAGTATCGGATGAAAATAATATACTGTAGATTGCTTGAGTCACTCAGCTTTGATTTTTCTGTTCCTATGCTTTACAGAACCACCCTCCAACATATTGAGAGGTGTTAATAAGACCACTTTATTAGCCCTATACAGTTTCTTGCATTAGGAATTTGTCTTTTCACATACCCCAACTTGCTCTCCATGAGACACACGGGCACACAGACAGGGAGAGAAGCTTGGGGTCAGAGTGCAGGGTCAGCCTGGAGCAGTTGGGGTTAAGGGCCTTGCTCAGGGGCCCAACAGAGTAGGATTCCTCTGTCGGCCACAGAATTTGAACCAGCAACCTTCCAGCCACAGGCAAAGATCATTAGCCACAGTGCCACTGATCCACAATACAGTACATATTATTGAATAAGATATGTGATTGTTATATTTTCCTAAGACTCGATGTACAAATCAAGTGTTAAAAGAGAACCAGTGAATTAATTTCTATTAAAGTCTGGCATTAAAACTCTATATTAAATTTAACCAAAGATTTGTAAAGTATGATAATTAAATGTGAAATGTTCTGCATGTTCTTGTGCTTATCTTTTTGTTTTGATCTTCTGAAGAACTTGATCCAAAGAAGAACTGTACATTCTTCTGTAGGTGGAATTTGTGTTTGCAACACAGGTGTAAATCTTTTTCGTTTGCTTTGATTGTATATTTTGAAGAAAGAGATTCCAAAACCAAACTCATACAAAATGATTCCATCTGCCATTGTTACCTGTTGGTTAAAATAAATAAATACACAAATTGCCAAAGCTGCCTTTGGTCCCAGGCTCAAATTATTACAAAGGTCAAACAAGAAAACTGGTTCTGTTCTGCATAAAGATGTGCACTACATGAAATAACACCTTTCACAACAACAGGGATCAGAGCTGACTTTCCATGTTCTGCAAATGATTAACCCCACTTGTTTATTCTCTGATACCACATACACCGCTAGGTAAATCCTAAACTATTAGTTGCTTTGATTTACAAATTAAATGTGTTGTATGAGGAAATCATTTTCCAAAGGTTAACACATGATTTCCCTCCATGAACCTCAATGAAATGCAGTGGTATTTCAGCTAATATGGTGTGTGTCTTCTAATTAAAGCCTGGACTGCAACATTAGACTAGTTCTTTGGATATTTCTACTTGACTTAGCAAAACACAAGCACGAGTAAAGATATTTACTGCTCATTTTTTGGCTCCAAAGGGCATTTAGCCCATTAAATGATAGAAGAAAAATGCATTTGCAGATAAAAGTGTTAAGTTCTTGAAGTCACCATTTTCATTTCACGATTGCACTTGCTAATGTACAAGTATTTTACATTTTATTACCTTACAACAGCATAGCAAACTCAATTGAAAAAAGTGTCTTTCATGTTCACCTTCCCAGAGCTCTGTACTGTACAATAGAAATAAAATCAAGTCTCTGGGGCATTTTAGAACAACACAGTGATTAGTATCAAAAACAGCACCCAGGGCCGGTAGAATAAGAGCAGATATTAGCCCAGTCTGAAATATTCACTAGATCAGGGACTGCTAATACAAACAGTTACTACGATACTTAGGGCAAAGATCGGATGGTCTATAAAGCTATTTTTAATGACTTTGGGATCAGAGCAGCCACCTGTCATTCAAACCCATTGCCAAGAACAGCTGTTCAAAAATGGCTCTACAGCAGCTTTCCTGTAGATATACATACAATATATACAGTAGATATTATTGATACCACCAGGCTTGGTGTGATAAGTCATTTACAAAGAGAAATATAAATAGACATAACATATTCTATGATTTTATATTTTATTCTATGCAGCAGTTTGTTTTAATAAACAGGCAAATATAATGGATAATGTTTAAATATTATCCCTAAATCCACACATGAAAGTTTTAAAAATATTCTGAACAAAATGATAACTACACAAATTATTTTTAGATTTTTTTTTAATTTTACTGGCTTGTAGTATATACTGTATACATATTTGTTCATGGTAATTGGTCTGTAGAACAAAGCTCTTTGTTTAAGAGCAGTTCAGAGAGGCTATAATTACTGTTAGAAACAACTGATTTTTCAGACCCGGTCAATGACTGCTGCTGTCTGTACACTCATTAGTAAATCTTTTCTGATTAGTGAATTATCATGAACAAAAACAATAAATGGAACCCACTGACAAACTGAGTTTTTTTTTCCAGAGAGATCCTTCAGGATGTGAAACAGGAGAAAGACTGTCGCAAATTAACAAAGATATTTGTGTGTCAGCTGCAGAGATCTAGAGTGATGTTCTCATAAATAAAACATTACTGGAAAGCAGTAAAAGATTAGAGCAACAAAGTGCTGAAGTCCCAGGGTTCTGAGTGCAATCGAAAATGTCAAGATGTCAAAATAGAGAGGCTTTGTCTTGGACCAACAACTCAGGCTTACTTTCCACATTTGAATTTCTCTTTTGATTTCTAGCAGTCACATTAATACATTACTGCATGTGCTGCAAGGTTTGTGTTGACTGGGGTAATCTATATCACAATGGTAATGTCTACAGAAGACATGTACAAAGAGTAAGTAGATGATTGGGATTCTAACAAAACACTTCAAAAATTATAATTCAAATGCTTTCAAGATTTTGGTCTGTTTTGTAGAAAGAACATTTTATTAACTTTATTAATAACAACATTAATAACATTAATAATGTATTTTACAACTTTTGCCATACTGCAGGTTTCATGACATTATTAGATCAATTGCAAAGTTACTGCTTCTTAAGCCTACTGCCTTCTGCCTTGTCTCTCTCACCCTTGAAGAAGGCTCCACGGCCGAAACGTTGTGTTCTCTTTCTTCTTTTTTTCAGCATGGAATAAACCTATTACTTGTTCCTTTGCTTCTTAAGATGTTCACCAAAGACTAGAAAAAAACACATTAAGAATTAGATGTGTTTCAAAAACTATGACCACAATGATGTATTATACAGTACCATAAATATAAATTGAAAAATAAACCGCTGTTTCTAATAAATCAGTTTTAGTGACTGCTATGATAACGGCATTTTTTCAGATACAGTTGTATGTAAAAGTTTGGGCACCTCTGGTCAAATTGCATGTTTCACTGAATTTCGAAGTGAAAAGACACAACCTCTTCAGGGTACAAGCTTAAACATGACATATTTCTGCACAGTTTAATGCACAATTACTACTTGCTGAATAAGAAAATAAAAAGCAGGGAAATATTAGTAGAAATAGTAGTGATGAATGTTAATAACTGCATTGTTAATAATTCGGCATTCAAAACTAAGCTTAGTTGTAACACAGCTGTGTTTGTACTCTACTGGTACTGTATGTGAGCTGAAATAAATCAAAATACTCAAAAATGTAATGGGAGCCACCTTTGCCCGGGTGTGTCAGTTTGTGTCTCTGTACTAAAACTTCCATGGTAAAGTCATGGTTATATCCAATCAATGGTTATATCTAATCAATCCAATCCCTCGTTAAACTACTAGTTAATTAGAACAGAGGTCATGTATACAATGCTTCCTGTTTGGCAATGATACTGTATACTATTCTATGTGATAACCAATTATACCTCTTCATGATGTTTCATATTTTCATTATGTTATTGCATTCTGAACAGATCATAATACATAACAAAACTGCCACAATTCCTTGAAAAGAAATAGTCTACAAAATAGTGAATTATTTAGATCTCTCTAAGCCCTAACCTTTTTAAAGAATGATGAAAACACATCTACAGCTACTGACTGAATGTAAGCCTTATTTTGGATCACACTACCCCTACATCTGGTATAAATGTTACCCTTGGAAAAAGCTAAACAGGGGTGGTTTGAGAGAAATGTATTAATGTACATTTACAGTACATGCTGAAATACCTCTGGATGAGAGACACAATGCAAAGACATAGAGACAAATTAATATTGCATTCTGAAGAACATTAACTTGAGTCAATCCTTTTTAATTCCTATCAGTTATGTTTATCCCTATTAAAAGGCAAAGTAATTCTGTACGCATTCCGAGCAACAGCCAACAAACAGGCCTGGCATCCTGCACTCTGATTTGAAGTCTAACACTGGCCCCTGCAGGTGAGAAAAGGTTTTGTGCTATTTGGGATTAATGATCTAGTAAATATTCCACACTGTGTATGTAACATGAACTAATACATTTATGACATGTATGCATTATATAGATGACAATGTGGGATGGTGCCACATTGCTGAGTATTGTTATCTCACAGTACTGAGGCCCTGGGTTCAATTTCTGGGGTGTTATCTGCAAGAGTCTGTGTGTTCTTCTCGTGTTCATGTGGATTTTCTCCAGATGCTCCAGTTTCCTGCTGTAGTTCCACTGGTAGGTTAACTTTTTTTCTGGAAAATTTGGCTCTGTTGTGAGTTTGTGTCTGTGTGCCCTGTGATGAACTGGCGTCCCGTCCAGGGTGTGTCCTGCCTTGTGTCCACCGCTTGCCGGGTTAGACATTGCCTTCCCCTGTGGTCCTGTACTGGATAAAGGATTTTCGAAAATGGATGTACTGTATGTATGAAAAAAAAGTTTTAAAAAAGATTTGGGTTGCTGTACCTACAACTGTGGAGTTATAGTTCTAGAATGTATTACACTGGAGTTGCATTTATCTATTACATCTATTGTCTCATGGTTTCTGCTTCAGCACCAGTAGATGGATTACACTGAAAAACACTGCTCATGGTGTTTAAGCAGATATTACTATGGTTGTTAAAGATGTCTTACTGGCTGAGCCTGCCTCAGGCCCCGGACAATGATTAGACAGAGAGCAGAGGGAGAGTAAATGCAATTTTCCAATTCATTCTTTAGCTGGTTAATTTATTTCAGCAGACAGATGCAATTTAGATGGATTTGTGTTTTTCTATAGTATGACTTAGTAATAAAAATCTATAAAGTGTCCTGGAGCCATGGACTGGAACTTGAATTTGTCATGAGAACCTGTAATGCTTCCAGATCTATTCAGGACACAGAGCCTGAAGGGTCATCTTTCAGCCTGGTGTGAGCTGGGGAGACAACCACCAGTCACAGCACACTCCCTAGCGCTGACTTCGTTCCTCTTTCTAACGCTAAAAAAGTGGTACTGCATTTCAATGAGCCCCTCTCAATAGATCTAGGTTGGTGTTTCTATAAAGTGAACCATATTTTTTCAACAACAGTTTATCCCTAGGATTTCCAGAAGTCAAGTCACAGTCATTGACATGACTGGACTTCACATGTTGTTTTGCAGATATTCAAGATACAGAATCACAGATTACTTTATCACTATCTTTTGGCAAAGGTCAAGATGACTTGGGCACCTTCAGAAGGAGAAGGTACCTACTGTATGTGGCATGTTCCAAAGACTAGACTTTCTGTATATTTTAGACCTTTTGCAAATTCTATAAAAACATATGTGACAGCAAAGTCAATTTGGGTTAATCGCAATGAACTGAAAGCTGCACACTAACTCCCAGGGTTAATGCACAGCTCCGGTCTAAACTACGCTAATACCAATCACAACGAATGTGGATGCTGTCTTTCGTTTTAATGACTCAGTGACACAGTTCAGATGTTCGTGGTTTCTTTACTGGGACAGACTCAGCTGAATGAAATGCAGAGGCCTCTGCAGAATTGCTCCAATAATTCATTAATACAGGTAACTCATCTCATTTTGGTTTTATTCCCACAGTCTGTAGAAAAAAGCATGATGGCACCCAAAGCTAATGCAACTGGAGAGCTTCAGTGAGAGGCCCAAACCTCAGTTTTCTTTAGAACTCATCAGCAGGCCATGCATAATTAATACATAGCCCTGAGTAAAATGTGAGCAATAGATTTTGCTGGAGAGAAGGTTCTTGTGTAGCCCATCCCCCTCACCTCATACCACCACCACTACCACTAAAAACACAAATGGTCTGAAAGCAATAAGCCCAAGAGCCATGTTTAGTGCCAATAGTGAGAACTTCATTGTGCTGTGTGCATTTACCAGCTACCCACAGGTTCAGACCAGGATTTGTGTTAAATATAAACCGGGCAAGCCACCACTGACCTTTCGCCACACTATGTAGAGTACAGTTTTTAACACAGTGCAGAACATACCAATGAAGCACTGCTGTGCAGCCACGCACAAGGCCTGTGTTCGACAGGTCGAATAGCATTCTCACGCACTAAGTTGTATGGCTGTGTAGCTGACCTTGAAGAAGGTGGTGCAGCGGTTAGCAGTGCGACCGCAGCGCTGGAACCTTGGGTTCAATGCTGGACCTGGGGTATTATCTGCGTGGAGTTTGTATGTTCCCCCCGTGATCATGTGGATTTCCTCCAAGAGCTCCAGTTTCCTCCCACAGACGAAAGGCATACTGGTTGGGTAATTCACTTCTGGGATAACTGGTCCTGGGGAGAGAATGTGTGTGTCCTGCGACGGACTGGTATCCTGTCCAGGGTGTACCCTGCCTTGCACCAGGTGCTTGCTGGGATGGGCTCCAGCTCACCTGTGACTCTGAATTGGATCAAATGGGTGGAAACTGCACGAATGGAGCAATAGTGTAACAGGTAGAGTGAGACAGAGGAATCTCTGTCTGCTAAGAAAGTTCATAACAATAGTACTAATAAAGTCGTTGTTTAACTACTTGCTTAGTTTGTTTATGCTTCTTTGGGGATTTACTTTTTTCTCAATCAACAATTCAGTCTAATAAAGTAATTTGATTGCTTTCCTACGATAAAGAAAATGACAGCTGAGACCCATGAGTTCAGAACATTAGCTTTCCAGTTGCATAATACCCATTGATATTTGTACAGACTCTCATGGCAATAAATCCATCCAGGTTTGAAAACAAAAAAATAAATAACAAATGTTCAGGAGCACATAAGAGGGTGCAGTGGCCATGTACTGTACATCTCGAAACTCTTTGTGTGCAGAATAGAGTATGAAGGGAATTCATGATGGATGTGAGTGGGGCTCCCAAAAAAGTATTTGAGCCCAATCAGTGCCTGTGGCCTGTTACATATGACATCAGCTAGAACATCTGCATTCTCCTCTGTAGGGACTGCAGACGACAGATGGAATGTGGAAGTACATAACTGGTTATTCCAAATCTTTAATTTCAAATCTTTTTTTAAATAGTTGGTGATTCTAATTCCTTTTTTTAGTATTTGATCAGGTATTGTTTCATCTACTGTACATTATATGCCTCATGATGCTCACTTTCTGGATTTAAAATAGCATTTTTTTTTGGGGGGGGAGATAATTATATATAAGAAATATAATTCAGTCATGACTTTTCCAGCCTATTCCTCAGATTAAATAGAGATTAAAAATTGTCCAGAAAATCTCAAACTGAACAATTAACACCTACCTACATTTTCTATCTTCAGAAACATCTTTTGATGCCATACTTTCTCGGCCCTTTTCATACTTTCTAAAGATCAGATGGCAGCGTTCTTAAGAGCGGGGATGTTTACCCCACTGTTCTAACTAAACAAGTGGGCTTGAACAAGAATATGGAAATTTCCCCCGTAATTCAATTTGGGAAGTCATTGATCACGTCTCTGTATAGTGAGCTGCTGACACGTAATGGCTCCACTGGTGGATTAAAGGGGGTGTCTTCTACTGCGTCACCTGCTTTTGGATCCTTCAGAAAGAAAATCGCTGTTTATGTATGTAAACACACTTCTTATTAAGCCTGTTGTGTGTGTCAAGCTTCTTCTTTCCACCTACAGTAGGATCTAGAACATCTTCCAAAATAAGGGATTATTATACTAAATATGACCATTGTTATTATTAGTTCACCAGCATTACAACAGGACTAAACTGCAAATCACACAACTGAAGAACATGGTTTTGATTCTCGTTATTCCAGACAATTTATTCTATGCAGACATCAACACATTTTACTGTACATTAATGACATAATACACTGGACGATTGAGACTGTGTACACATACAGTATCACATACTGTAGCATTTACAGTAGGTTGCTGTTATATTAATTTAGAGATTCATTTTGAACATTTAAGTTATGCTGGGTATTTGGTTACATTTAATTTTAAAAGGTACACACAGATGTAGCAGGCCAAGCAAAGTTTTGTGACAGAAAACATTAACTTTTCTCTGTTTACAACAGTGAATCAAATAACAAATGAACTGCATTTTTTTTAGTAGCTTCAGAATTTCAGGACACATTTGCTTTATTAGACTACAAGTACTGTACATCACTGATCCTGTCGTACTTTTAAAAGGTATATGTTGCTTTTATTAAATATTCCCATTCTTGCTCTTCCTGGGCAAGTTTAGGCCATGAAAGCCTTTATTGAAGCATGAGAACCATTCCCATCTCTCTCATCCTAGCGTTAATCCCGCATCAGCAGGGTCCGCTTGTCTCCATTTGGTGGTTTGAACCAAACCTTTGAGCTGACGTTGCCATTAAATGCGACTCCAACTGGCGCGTCGCTCCGCCTGCCGTCAGAGGGGGGAGGAGAACAAAGTAATGTAGCCAATTCATAGAGGAGGATTATTAGGAGGCATGGGAAATTTGTCCAGGACACCGGGGTTACACCCCTACTCTTTTCGAGAAACACCCTGGGATTTTTAATGACCACAGAGAGTCAGGACCTCGGTTTTACATCTCATCCGAGAGACGGTGCTTGTTCACAGTATAATGTCCCTGTCACTATACTGGGGCATTAGGACCCACATGGACCGCAGGGTGAGCGCCCCCTGCTGGCCCCACTAACACCTCTTCCAACAGCAACCTTAGTTTTTCCCAGGAGTCTCCCATCCAGGTACTGGCCAGGCTCACACCTGCTTAGCTTCAGTGGGTTGCCAATTGTAAGTTGCAGGGTGACATGGCTGCTGGCATGAGAACCATTCCCCATAAACTTACTAATACAGATGTGACTAAAACCATTTCTCAATGACTGAGCTGCTGCAGACATGGCCAAGCAACTAACAACATGAACCCAAACCAAACGTCAGACAAATACGACTCCTTCACACATAATTCTCACCAAAATGTGCACTTGATTACAAAACTACAAACTGACATACATGCAGGAATATCACTCACTACAAAATATGAGTGGCATACATATACTGTACTGTATATAAGAAATGCTTAGTAGCAGGTAAATCAATTGCATGTTGTTGGTCAAATTAAAACAACAACGTTGTTGCCCATTAGTTAAGAACCAGTAAACCCCAGCTGTACACTTGGAATAAGCTTGGCCCAAACCACTTCTTGGCTCCTCAGCACGTTACTTTACCATCATGTCTTTCGCAGGTTCCATAATTCTGTAATATACCTCATGGCCACGAGCCAGAGAGCTACAGAGCTCCATCTGGGGATGCATGGGCTATGTCACTTATGGGATATCGTTACGGTTTTCCGTAAGCGCTTCCCCCTTCAGCCCTGAGACCACTCTGACAGCTGCCTGCTTTTCCAATTAATGTCATAATCGGGGTAATTGTAAACTGGCCTGACTAGTGAGAGCAGGGCTTTTCTATAGCAGCCAGGCTGCTTCATCTGGGCCTTTCCTCCCCTACGGGTCGTATTTATTGATCACGCTGAACTGCAGATAGACCGGCCATCCACTTGGACCAGCGAAGGAAGCAGAGGGTAAATGGGCTTCATGGGATGTCACAGTCAGAATGAATAATGCATGCAGTTAATCCTCCATTCACTAAAGCCAATCAGTCTCCCTTTAATGTATGAAGTAACCATTTATCAGGTTTTAAGATTTATTATTCTGGACTTAGCACTAATGCGCTTTCTGAATATCATTAATATTTTAAGAACAAAATCATCCACGGACAACACAAAAATTTGCAGAGTTTTACATGTCTATTTTTTCTATTCTTTTTTGAGACTTCAGCTGTGATTTTTTTAATGCAATAAATCAATATATCACAAAATCCAATCCTTGTGCCTCCGGGGCAGTTTCTGTATTTATATTTATGTACAAGCTGGCTGTGGGTTTACTGTTGAAAAGCCTGACTGCTGTGAGTTTGATGTTGTTGGTTTACTAATTGTCGATCAATTTAGATTTTTTAACAGGGAGCACCTGCTCCATAGCACTTTATCTAGAAAAGTAAAACATTTTGGGAACTCATGTGGGTTTAAGGAAATATCTTTTCTTATTTTCTTGATTTCATCTATTTACAGTATAGTATGTACACATTTAAAGCGGGCATTTTTATACATAAGCACACAAGAAAATAATTGATAAAAAACAAATCTTTCTTAATCATTAGAATAATTACCACACTGCATTAGGGCAGGGCTTTCCACCTGCAATTAATACAAATCTGCATATTATGACATTTTTCCAAGCAAATACAATTTAAATTGTCATCCCTGTTAAAGAACAGGTGAAAGTTTATTCCCTGCTGAAAGGAAAAGAAAAGAGACAATATTTCAGCTGTGGAGCTTCTTCGGGTGTGTTCTACCTGTAATCTGTGTTACTTTTAGCACCAAGCAAAGCTATAAACTAAAATTCAACTAAATTAATAATATACTGCTTGGATCATCTGTCAAGAATCTCTTCCCACAGGTTAATCTGCAATCAGCCAGCAATCCAGAGACAGAACAACAATAAACTGGACTTAAAAGTTTCAAATTGCAAAATACAAACACATTCACACTGTGAACTTCACTACTGTAAAACAAGTTATTGCCTGGGAACTATTGATATAAGAAAAAGACCATCTTTTTTGTAAAATATATAAATTTGTATGTTTAGTCTGCCACCTGCTGGCTACAGTTATTTCCTGTGAGTCTTGAAATTGACATTTTCATTTCTTGTTCCACTTTTGGCATTAGTTTCTCAAATGCTACTAAGAACCGGTACACTGCACACATTTAAAACTGAAAATCCACTTTTTCTCTAAAATCCACTTCATCCCACGGCATTCCTGCAAGTGCCAGAAAACATCATCTAACTTTTTTTGTCCCCTTGCTGGGACAAACCTGCAAACCTGTACAGGATGAAGTGGAAGGAAAATGGTTGGATTGGAGTAGATAATAAACCAGTTGTTACTACATTTATGTGCTATAATAATAGTAATTATAATAACAATTCCTTATACTTATATTATGCCTTTTTATTATCCCCTCCACCCCCACCAGTGTGCAGCCCCACTTGGATGATGCACCAGTATGCTCCCCACACACCAGCTCTCAGTGGGGAGGAGAGCAGAGGGATGAAGCCAGTTCAGAGAGCCGGGTTATTAGGAGGCCATGATTGGTAAAGAACTGGTGGAAATTTGGCCAGGATTCTGACAGGAAGGGACCCAGTCAAGGCCAAGGGCAGAAATAGATTAGAGCAGGGGTTGGCCACCTATGGCACTTGTGGCCATTATTGGCACACAACAAGATTTTTAACTGATCGTGCAATGAATGTAGCATGTGCTGTAAAAGTCTAATAAGATACAGCAAAATGAAATTAAAAACTGCCTGACTGTTCTGCAATTCTCTATAATGTGTTTGTGTTACTCAATGGAAGCTCTTTGGCGTAGAAAACAGGGATTCATTTGGTCCACTTACAGATTAATTTCTAGCGGAGCAAGCCTGTCGTTCTCACAGCTCACAATCCGTGTCGCCAGCAGCGGTTTTTAAACTCTGACAAAATGGTGCCTGCTCAGAAAGCAAGGTTAGATGTTCGCTCATTTCAGCCCTTCTGGAGAGATGATGATAAATCTGGAGTTGTGAGAGCGTCTTTTGTCACACATCAAGTGCCCAACAACATTTTCAGATAAAACGCTTCAAGGATGAGGCAGACAAGACCGAGTCTATCAAATGGACCGGAGCAGCGCGTGGAAACCAAAGTGGCATCTTTACTAATTACAACATTACACAACGTGTTGTGAAACATGGAAAGCTGTTTACAGATGGAGAATATATAAAAGAGGCTTTTCTTTGATGTTCTGATGTTTTGCCCAGCAAAGACACCATCATCTCTAGAGTTAAGGATTGCCTGTGTCTGCTAGATCAGTGGAGAGGCGCATACTGTAAGTGAAACGCCCAAAAATGTTAACAAACAACACACATTGGCGTTAAAAGATGTAAAAGCATTTAGTGTGCTGCTTGATGAGTGCGTGGATATACAGTAAACTGCGTACCGCAATTAGCAATTCTTATGAGATTCTAGGATACTGGATAATGTTTGAGAAGAGCTTTGCTGCCTAAAACATGTGCATGGCACAAATGCAGGGGAAAATATATCTAAGATGCTTATTACTCATTCTGAGGAAAGAGAAATTGAACCAAGAAAATATTGTGTGATGACTAATGGTGCAAATTTAGTCAGAATGGAGTCGTATCGTTGCAATCATTGCGGATCACACTGGCCACCCCATGATCAATTCTCATTATATTTTTCATCGGGGAAATCTTTGTGCCAAGATTTCAAATTCTGAGCCTAATAACGTGATGACTAAAGGTGAAAATAGGGAATTTTCTTGTTGCTCGATCTGGCATGACTCACAGGCAGTTTCAAACTCTGCTCCAGGAGATAGACAAGTGCTTGTAAGGGCATTCTGCTTCACAGCAGTGCTCACTGGCTAAGCCGGGGGAAGGATTCGGCATGCTTTGTGGACTGTATTGATAAAATCAAGATTTTTGTCAGACAAAAGTCAAAACTACCCCTAACAGTTCAATGAAAAATGGGCAGGAAAGCTGTTTCTTACTGAGATCACCACACATGTGAATGCACTCAACCGCCACCTGTTTTGGGTTTTTTCGAAAGGCTGTCTTGCAAAACTTGCATTTTTTTCTTGGAACATCGACACCTCCACTTCCTGCTATTTCAATCTTCTTAAACAACTTTCAAAATGTTGCACTGTGTTGCTCGGTTTGGAGTCTACGTGCAAGAACTGGAATTAGAATTGTGTCAGATTTCCAATGTTTTGGCCCAATGTTTTCTTTTCTAATTAAATCAGACAGCTTTGATACCAGTGTGTGTTACAGTGGATGGGTGTTGAGGATTTTCAAATGCAGCTAATTGAATTGCAATGTCAAATGTATGGTACTCAAAGTTTCAGGTTCTGGAAAAACCACTTGAGGCTACTGAAAGCGACCACAGCATTTATATTGTGCCCTGTTGGACATCCCTGTGAAATCTGACTGTTTGAAGAAAGTAGCATTCTCACTGCTGTTAGCATTTGGATTAGCATACATCTGTGAACAGGTATTTTCACACAAGAAGTCAGTACTTTGTCCCTCCTGTAGCTGGTAAACAACTGAACATTTGGAGGCTAAAGTGTCGCGCTACAAGCCTGAGACTGGAGAATTCAGCAAAGGAAAGCATGGGCAAGGACCACACAGAATGGTAAGACGGACTATTACATTTATTAAATTTCAGATATTTTATTTCAATACTACATTTTTTATTGATCAAAATGTAAGCATGGCTATTACTTAAAATGTAAAGAAAGTATCAGTGGTACGCAAGTCTGTAAAAACAAGTGCATCAGCTAACTCTTGGCACGTCCCTTCTGAAAGGCTCGTCCCGGGCAGTCACCAGGACTTGGTGATGGAGAGCAAAGTACAGTAATCCGTATCGTGGAGTGTACACAACATGAATTAGACCGGAAAATGGTAAGTAAAATCTGGTCAGTAATGAATGTATATGTGACAAATTTGGGCCTTACCAGCGGAACAAAGTCATGTTGTGTGTCACTTCACTGATGCTGGGCCACTCGTGCCCAAAGCCCAAATCCAAATCCTTTTACTCTGGACTGAACACCGAAAATACAGCAGCTTGCCCGCCAGAGGTAGCAGTAGCCTGGGTTAAGCCAGCTTTCAGCAGGCAACCACAGACTTCCTTTGCAGAGCAAAAGGGTTTTTCCATAAATGCATAGCTCCATCTGCTGGACAGTGTGGGATTGCATCTGAAAGCCAGGATTGCAGTGTTTCATTTTTCGTGTGTCGCGAAAGACGGGTCTTTCAGACACAACATACTAATGAAGGGTTCTGAAAATCTGTATATTTACACTTCTTGACTTCTGTACTTTACCACAGGGCGGCACCTGCCGTTATGTCCAGCTTTAAACTGTCAGAAAATAGCATTACTTCCTCATGAATAATCGTAAATGGGCAATTAAATTAAGTTTTCACTCTCAATCTATATTGTACCATCATTAGCACTTCTAAACTGAATAAATCCTGCCAGCAGGTGGCGCAAGCGGTGTTGCTTTCCACCCAACCGCGCGACCTGCAGTTTGAACCCCGACAGGGGTGCAGAGGCCGGCCTTCTGCGATCATTTAATTCAGCCAATCTTTGTAAGTTAGCGGGTAAGATCCAAATGCCCTATAAGATGTGAAAATGCGTTAAAATTACTTTGATAAGTTTTCTGATTTAGCGTATATCCTTACATTCTATATTTTAATGTAATTTTCACCCAAACGTCTAAAAGGTGTTTCCTTGATGTCTTTCTTTGTATTGGAGCATACGTGCAAATAAGCATTTCATTGCACTTGTGCGTGTGACAGATAAACTGAAGTGAACTGCTTCAGTCAGGGTTCCATGAGAGGAACGGCAGAGAACCCCAAAGGACAGCGTCTACAACGAGGTGCAGAGCAGACATCGCAGGTGATCAGCTTGCACTGCTTCTAGCACAGACCACACATGCAACTAGCCTGTGACTTTTTGCAGTGGGCCCCCATAATTGATCTAGATACCAACTATTGATGAGCATAATGTCTCCAATAAAATACTGTGTTTATTAAAATGTCAGTGTATCTGATAAAAACACGACTACCGACTAACTGTACGACTCCTGCAGTTATAAGTGTTTTTGTTATGCTCATTGAATATAACCATTTGTTCTATATTTGCTGTTATTAACTTTCATTTATGACTTCCACTGAACTAAAGACTTACAGGCAACACCTTTAAATCTGCGTTACTCTGTATGCAGCACTTTCTCTTTCCAGGAAAAAGTCTCCTGGTTAATAATTAACACAGCACTGAGAAAAATCACATTGTCTAAAGAAAATGGGTAGATTCTGTTTCACTGCGTTTCTGTGCTCCTTACGATCTCAGATAGCGTTTAAGATACAAAATTATTCTAAACACTATCCGGGGTTTAGAGTAGCTGTAAAATGACTGTTTAGAAATGTATGGATGCCCTTCCTGGAAAATCTAAACGCGATTCATATAAATAAAACCTGACTGAGCAAAGAATCCATCCCATATTTCATGTTCTATGACTGCACAGCATAACGAAACATTGTGTTCTTGGGCAGTGAATCTCTGTTATATACATCTTAACAAGCTGTTTCCAAGGGGTCCAATACAGCCAGCAATGCCTGGATGGACATTTGTGTTTTTATTTTCAAGTGATTCAGGTTTTTTTTATGATACAGTACCATTAATCTTGAACAAGGACAAGAATACATACAGTAGTATCCTAATCAACAGTGTAAAAGGAAAGCCATGATTATGACTTCCTTTAGCAATGGACTTACGGAAGGGTACTTTTCAAAGGTGTTTATAAAATATGTAATGATAAAGACAGAGGTCTGGCTTTGTTGATGTACAGGGGAAAATGTTCTATTTCTCTTTATTGTCCTCAGTTTTATCCCACTTTCCATAACTCATCCATTCCTATACTACTTTTCCTAAACCCATAAAACATAATGCTGTTCTAATAATATTTAGTCTTTAACCAAACTGAAATTAGCTGATCTCAAACAAATAACCGTCATTAATTTTTGAGGTCACTCCTGATTTATACTGTATATTTATACTACTTGCAATGTTAATCAGATTCTGTTGAGTCAGATGCAACAGAAAACATTTCTGTTTTTTTTCTTCAATTGTATATTTCAATGTATTTATATTTCTGACATGAAATATAAAATCAGCTTAAAATGTACAGCCATTTCTTTACGCTATTTCTTGGGGAAGGATTTTGCTAAACTTGCAATTTATGAAAAGAACACACATTTGTGATTTCATACTGTATGCGCAAAATGAAACATAAAATGTCCCCGGCACTGTAAAAATAGTTATAGCGTGGAATGTAAGTTACAGCCACCAGTGGAAATTCACAACATTACAGTACTATCAAAATTCACCTAGAGGGTTTGTTTCCATTTCTATTATATCAAGACTTTTAACTGTTAAAATACAGCGTCGTGAAGAGGTAAGCATAGTAGTCCACTGAAGTTCTTGATTCACAAGAATTTATTTTTACCCAAAGTGTCTGACATTTGTACCAATTTTTGCAGCCGGCTGTTTTACTGGCCCACTCCCAGTGAGCAATGGCCCACTCCCAGTGAAGTACCTGGCTCTAGGACTCAGTCCACAGGGGACCAAATCCCACAGCTTTGAGTTGTGAGCCCAGAGCCCAGACCACTCCTCCGCAGTGTCGCTCCAGCTGGCAGAGGGATTTGCTTTATTAACAACTTAAGAGTTTTAATTAATTCATATTGAATATTGTACTTAGTACCTAGAATTGTAATTTATTCTCTTTCTTTTTAAAAATATCTCCATGAAGTAACAGCCCTTTTCACGTGATTAATTATGATAGGCAGCTAGTGGTCTAAAGCACTAAAGCTGCTTGGTTATCTATATGTACAAAGGTTGGCTGCCATAAATATACAGTATGGGAATTTACACAACTATTCTGGTCGCGTTACAGCAATCGTATCTTTTTAAAGTACAGAAACATAAACTAGAATGAGGAAAATGACAGAAAAGCTTTTGAGAATTATTTTTTCACATTAACATTTTAAAGCTGAAAAATAAGAAGAACAAGATGAATTATGTTGATCTTTGTTGATAAATCGTATATGCATCGTTAAAATCAAGTTTAACTACCATCTTCCTTACTTGTACTCTTAGACCTAAAACAGCAGTAGTAATGGTAGAAACATTATGTTCATATCCTGTATTGATATTAATCTAAAATTTCAAGCCAAATCTGGATTCACATTGCATTGCAAAAGTATTCAGATCCTTCCCATTTACCCGATGGTGTTCCATTTTGTGAAATTAAAAATGTCTAGGCATCCGTTTGTTTTAAAATTAATATTCAATTCAAAATCTGAATGAGCTACAGTAAATATCAGCAAAAATTAAAATTAAATGGAAAAAAGAAAATGTGCACGTATCTATATTTAAAACTATGAACTCAGTATTTGTTGGAAGCACCTTTTTATAACAATAGCAGTCAGAAGTCTTTTGGGGTAGGTCTCTACTGACAGTGCACAAAGACTTGGTGCCGTTTGTGCCCATTCTTCTTGACGGATTTGCTCGAGCTCTCTCAAGTTGCTTTGGGATTGCTTATTAACAGCAGCTTTCGGGGCTTTGCACAAATCCTCAATAGGATTCCAGTCAGGAGTAAGGGCCACTCAAAGACAGTCACTTTCTCATTCTTAAGCCAGTTTATTGTAGCTGTGGCCTTGTGCTTGGTGAATTTTCCTAAGCAGCATGAAAAAAAAAGTTTTCCCCAAAGTATTTCCCTGTGCTTTGCTCGACCAATGTTTCCTTCCATCCTAACAAGCTTTCCAGTCCCTAATGAGAACTATGCCCATAGCAGGATGCTGCCACCACCATGCTTGACTGTAGGGATGGTGTTGACTGGGAGATGTGGTCCGCTGGGTCTGTTCCAACCACAGAGCGAGGGGATAGATAAAAAATCCCAGCAACAGTAGGTCTCATCTGATCCCAACACCTTGTGTCACATTTTTGCTGGATCCCTCGGATTCTTTATTGAAAAGCCCACGCAGGCTCTGAGATTGTTTCTGGTAACGGTTTTCTTCTTTCCACCCTGCCCCGCGGGCCTGCTCTGTGAAGGGACTGGGGGGTTACGCAGTCTTGGACATTTTCTTCCATCTCGGCGATTGAACGCTGGAGCTCTTTCGAAGATGCTGTTACTTAACAGCTGCATCCCTCACGAGTTTCCCCTTGCCCAGCTGCTCAGTGGGTGAGTGTTGGGTTCTTGATGACTGAGTAAACTGTGCTCACTGAGATGTTCAGAGACTTCGGGCTTTTGTTGTACTCTAGTCCTGATCTGTATCTTTCAATTACTTCATCCCTGGCTTTGAAAACTCCTTAGTCTTTAATATCGTGCCTTTGCCCTGCCTGACTGAGGGACATTACCTGGGGTAGAGATGTATTTGTTCTGTTCTCATGTGAAACACTATGCCTGCACACAGACAGAGACCATTCGACTGAATGTGTGGCTTATTAAGGTAATTCTGTAAATGCACTGTAAGGATTTGAATACTTACGGTCTCCGAGTCTCCTTCCTGTTTCCCCAATGTAGATGGCTGGGCATTTACTGCAAGAGATCGAGTAAATGAGGTTGCTGGAGGATCAAGATGCCATCTGGGTGATGCAGAATTGTCCTGAGGGGCCTTGAATGAGTGAGGTGTTAGATATGCACTGTACTTGCAGGTGATACAGCGAGCTCTGTTGCAAGGGAAAGTGCCTGGTGTGGATGGTTGCTGAGGGCGGTTGAGGGAGCTGTGAACAAGAAGGTTGGGCAGATTAGGTGCTTGGCGATATGAGATGATGGGGCGGTCAGAAAAGAGGGCACCAATGGAGGGATCATCCTGTAGGGTGGAAAAGTTGTCGTTAACAGTCCTGAGGATAGGAAGTGTGTTAAAGGAATGCAGTTGTTACGGCGGGAGTTCCTGCTCGAGTTGATGGTCCGAGGGGTGTTTTTGGCTCGTTCTTTTTAGGAATAACTTCAAAAAACACACCTAACGTACAGTACACAATTACAAAACACCAGAGTGGGCCAGCATGGGCAGCCAAGGAAAACAGAGTAAGAACAAAACAAGAGAACATTCGTTTTCACACCTGAAGAAGGCTCCACAGCCGAAACGTTGTTCCTTTTCAGCATGGAATAAACCTTTGCTTGTTCCTTTGCATGCTTTTACAACAATACACCTGTACATCTGTGCTGATGTTAACCAAGAGCCAGATTCTTGTGACTCATATTGATCATACAATACACTTGTTCGGTATCTGAATGTAATATTGCAAAGTACAGGCTCTATACTGCTTTCAGTTTTGATTTGAAAAAGTTTTCACATCTATTTATGTTTAAATAAGCCTGATAGCCTGAATTTTAATCATCTCTGTCCTGGGTGGGGGTGTGTGCGGGGGGGAGGGGGGGGGAGGGGAGGAGGTATTTTTAACTCGCCCGTCCATTACCGCAATCACTGATGGTTTGCTTTTGAGTGGAGGCGCTTTTGGTTTAATTACGGTAAGGTGGACCAGCAGTGTCCACTGAGCGATCAGGTGATCAACCACCAACTACGGAACACAAGCTGACTGACTAGAGAAAATGCAACATGGCATATAGCAAATGTGAGGGCATAATTTACTCACCTTTTCGACCCAGACTCGGATTTAAATCGTATTTTTGGAGCTACAGCGTGACAATGAATCGCTAAACTCCGCACTGGGATTGTCGGCTTAACAACAACAACAGAAAGAGGATTTTTTTTTAATTTTATTTTTGTATACATTGGGGGGGGGGGGGGGGAAACCTCATTAGAGGGGAGGGGGGGGTGGGCAACCATGGGGTTGTGTTACAGCCTGCGTCCGCGTCTTTTCGGGGAGCCCAGTGGGTCCATCTCTAACGCCACTACCTCGGACTCGGACCCGCCGCCCGACTCCACCGCGCCGCTCCGCGCCGGGGACCTGCGCCACGGGGACGCGGGGGGATACGGCGAGACGGCGCCGCTCCGCCGGTGGGACGCCGGCAAGCTGTCGGCTGGGGACACGGGCGCCGACGGGGTGGTGGTGGTGCAGAATGGAGGCGGCGGAGGAGCGGAGCGCAGCCGGCAGCTCCAGCTGCTGCAGAAGCACAGCACGCAGAAGCAGCAGAAGAGCTGGGACAGGCTGCGGGTGGAGGAGAAGGAGGCCGAGAAGGAAGCCAAAAAAGTCAGTAAAAGCATTGACAGAGCTCTGAAGGAGCAGAAACGGGAATATAAGCAGACCCACCGGCTGCTTTTACTGGGTAGGTGTGATACACAAAATTTTTAACAGCTGTAGCCTGTCACTGTGACCCCCCCCCACTGTGTATTGTCAAGAATTGCACGGTACAGTTATATATATATTGCTGTGTATATTCCCAATGATGAATAATACCTAGAATTTCATTTACTCGCTGCTGAAGTGAAAAAATATCCCCCACCCACCCATTTGAACGGCAAGGGCTTTACTGAAAGCTCGTTTTCCTTCCTGGGTTCAAGTAATATTATAGCCGTGAAATGTCATTCGAGAAAAGGCTGTCCCACCATTGTCCGACCAGGCGCTGATGCTGGTGTCAGCGGCTTTTCTTATTTTTTTCCAAATTGAAGTAGAATAATTTTAGTAAAAAACAAAACAAAACGCAGATATGTAAAAAAAAAACCCTCCATATTCTATAAATAAGACAAGCGATGATAACACTTTCAAATAAACAGTTTTCGGCGTTACAGCGGTTTTGGCCGCGTACCTTGGGGCCCTCGTTTGACATTGGAGCACTGTATATCTCGTTAGCTTTTCCTGCGCACACAAGCATTTTCAAAACGATTGTCCTTTTTAAGAAGATTTTTGATAGTGAAAGTCGATTTTTAGGAGAGAGAGAGAGAAAAACACGTCGTTGCCATGCGTAATTGGGGCTGGTTTTGCGGATAGTGGGAGCAGGGGTGTCCACCGAGAGGCGGAGAGCCCGGTAACGCACTGGGCAGCAGCGGACCTCTCCGGTAGTAAAAACCTGCGTTGGAGTTCAGGCCTCTTTATGGACACGGTATAAAATCTGGGAGATTTCCCACACAGCTAACGTGGCCGGTTTTCTTGAGCCTTAACCCTGTTCTGCCTTGGGACGGATTTTCTGAGGCGCATAACGCCTCCCAGACCTTCAATCCACCTGCCCTGCTTCCATCTGGGCTAGTCTCTCTGTTGGCCGGCTGGACACGGCACACCCAGCTGGCCGGAGGTCTAACTGGAAATGCCTCTAACAGTGGTACTGTAAGCCTCCCCCCCCCCCCCCCCCAAATCCTGCAATGGAATAGATTGAGATTTGATTACCCTTTCCGGTAAGCTTCTCTTACACTTATAATAAATGAAACGAGGCATCCTGCCTATAACCCTGCAATAACTGCAGAACTGACTCTTTGTCCTATTTTTTTTGTGGGTTTGAGAATAATTTCAGTATTCTTGGTATTAGTCTTGCTTGTACTGTATGTGTGTGTGAGTCAGGGGGACAAAGTTCTCTTCTCATTGGTAATAAGCATAAGTGTACTTGTAGATAAGTGTGCATATTTACCCCAAGAATTACAAGGATTAATTCAAGTGCCCAGGCCAACACCAAGAGCGTCTGGGGCACTTCAGAGGGTAAAGAAAAAATAGAAGTAACATTGAACAGAGAGAAAGATGGGGAAAGAAAGAGAAAAATGCAAACAGTAATTGGAGAAAGAGGAGGAAAGTGTCTTTAGTCTAGATTTAGAAACTGAACGAAAGAACATTTCTCAGATGGGAAGGGAACTGGTTGTGAGCCCCAAGAGGGTTGTTCCTATAAGAAGGTACTACTAAACAGTGCACCTCAGCACAGCCTAAAGTCCTGCCTGGGACATCCGGAGTAATTGTAGATGCTTACGAGGATGTGGTGAGTGGGGCTTTAAAACTTAAGAGGACAGTTTTGAACTGAGTGCGCTGGGCAATGGGGAGCCAGTGACAACGTGTCAGAATTGGGGTGACGTGGTCACGGAGCCTTGAACGTGTGAGACGCCGAGCGGCTGAATGTTGGACCGGCTGAAGCTTGTTTTCAGGAAGTGGCTGGGGAGACCACTGTACAGGCCGTTGCAGTAACCTAGTCGAGATGCCATGAAGGCATGAATCAGGGTTTCTACGGCAGTGTGACCAAGAAAGGACTGAATGTGGACAATGTCTCTGAGGAGAAACTAAGGGACATTACTGAAACAGAGCTCAGGATCAAACATAATCTCATAGTAGGTCATAATTTGAGCCCAGTTTCCAAGTTGTAGGGGTTTAGTTCTCTGTGCAAGAGAAGTGGATAAGCATTTATCACACATTTATGTAACAACGGCAGGAGAATTTGAAGTTCCTGAAGCCCGTACGCGAAAGAGACATGCCTTGACTCAAATGCAACAGACTCCACAAACCGGAGGTTCTTCGTAAAGCAAAGGACTGTGCTTTGCTATGTGGTCTTGAGTTTTTTCACTCATCCAGACCTGATGTACAGTAGGAGAGATCCATTAAGATCTAGTCACTAGGCGCCATGACTCACAGCCGTTATTCAGTGCTGGGAAACGGAACCACATTAACCTCTCATTGCCGTGTCTGTTTGAAGTTCACAAACCTAAAAAAGACAGTGTGGTGTCTCAGGAAAAATCGTTATGAAGGTGTTGACACTTTGGCGACCGTTTGATAACATTGTGAAATATTTGGAAAATTTACAGAACCTTTTGTTCGGCATGTTGTTATTTAAAGATTTACTGTTGTACAAGCAAAATTAAACAAATGTGCATATATTCTTTTAAATGTAGAAATTATGCCACATGCTTGTTATAACTATTAAAGTTACCATTTTTCCAACTCTTATTCTTTTTAATTTGAGAAAAACAATAGCTGGCAAACCTGAGATGAGGGTTACAAAGGCTCCACATAGCTGTCCTGCTCTTTGTCTGACTGAAGCAAACTACTGGATTGTAATCAAGTCCCTCAGTGTAATTTAGCTGAAGCTCATGTCACGACGGAGAGGCATGAAAAGTCCTGCTGCAGTCAATTCCTCCTTTCCCTTTAAATGAGGTAGAGGTTTGTGCTGGATGTTCTGTGTGTCTGTAAGATGTTCCACTCAAATCATCTGCAGAAAGGGCTGCAGAAACTGCTCCATGCTTGCGGTTTTAATCGTTGTGCTTCAGGCAAAGCACGACGGGATCCCTCTTGTCAGTTTTTTTCCCCATTGATCTGAATAAGACTCGTAATGAAGTAAGGTGAAGTTCTGTTAACAGGTTACACACTTCATGGTAGATCACTAGCTGCTGTTGTGAGCGTCTGAGGCATGTATACGCTTTTAGGGGTTTCTCTGTACTGTACACTGCCTTGTTGGATGCCAGCGTTGGGTTTTTTTATGCCAGTTTTGGGAGGCCCAAGGCAATTTTACAGTCCACGCCCGAAGCCATAATGGATAACATTGAATATTTTTTAAAAATGAATTGAATTTTTATTGCATCTCAAAAAAATTGCACTTTCTTTTGACCAGTCTCGTCAGAGTCCCTATTCTCAGCAGTGATGTGGGTAAGTAGGAGTTTCTAGACTTGCAGTAAGTGTGCCGTTTGAATACAATGTCTGCAACTTGGAAGCATTCCTTTTGTTTGGGGATATATTGCACCTTGAATGGCATGCACAGACAGGTGGAGTACATCGACCTTTCCCCAGCAGCTACCTTCTAAACTGATTGCCCAAAATACTCCTCTGTGTGCAGTGAGCCCAAACACGGGCACCTCCTTCTGCGAGCCTTGGTTCCAGGAATTTTACAGACTGAGCATGATAGCTCACCCTGAGATGCCCTCCTTCCCGTGTGTCTGCTGTTTAAGCGAGGCTTTGGTAGAGATTGGAAGTAGACGGCAAACTCTTCAGTTGTCACTTGTAAAAAAACAAAACAGTGAGGTCAGAAAACATTCGTGTCTGTTGAGGGTTTTTTTAACGTTCCATTTTAGAAGGGGAAGGAAATGTTTTCTATTTTCTAGGACAGTTTTAAATGTGATACCGATACCTTCTTTCTCACTTCCCATATTGCGCATTGTTATAGTATTTTCAGGTAGAATAAGTAAATTAAAAACCCATGACTGATCTTACAGTATGATAGGAATGAATGGCTGATTGTCTTTTAACAAAAATCAACACCCACTCTCACATGATACAGATCTGAGTAGGCTGTGGGGATAGAAATAATCTTCATTTTTATGGCAACTTCTCAGCTTTAAATCCTACTTGTGCAGTAAACCATGAGGTTTGTTATAGCGATTTCTAAATCGGCTGTAATGAACCTCGTCCGCAGAATTTGGTTTTGCACTTATTGCAGAGCAGGTCATCGTAGTCCTGTTTCTTGGACAGATAAAGCTAAGTGTGCATCTCCACTCTTAGCTGGAGGTGCAATGCTATTTCCTTCCCTGGTCTCTCAGGGTCTCTCTCAAAAGAGTCACTTTCTGGAATTCTTACCATCTGCTTGTACTAGACCCTTTCCTGGACTGGCTTAAAAGAATTTGACATTCAAAACCTTATCTAATATTTTTGTTTCTGCTCGCCGGTGTCCTGGTCACACACTGTCGTATGCAGGACCTTTGAGGGGAGGCAGGGTGGGCAGAGCTGCAGCCTTGCAGATCTGAGGTCCCGGGTTTGCTCCCAGACCAGGAACCTTCTGTGTGGAGTTTGCCCTTTGTGCCCTGTTTCCTGTGGGGTGTCTCCCGGCAGAAACATGCTTACTAGGCGTCCTTATTGGTGTCCTGCAGTGTCCCATTCAGGGCATAGTCCTGCCTTGTGCACCGCGTCTGCACAGGGAGGCTGTGTCTCACCTCCACCCTCTGATAGTGGGGGCGTGGAAGACAGAACTCTTACATGCATTTTACACATTATCCACAGTAGGCTTTTAAAATATTATTTAATGTGCTTTTTCTGTTCAACTGTATTGTGTGTGTTTACTGTTGCGTTATTGAGTATTGGAACCTTTACTGAGCACAGTAGTTCCCTAAAGGAATAGGAGCAATACTTTTACACCAGCTTAAAAGCCATTCCTATCTAGTGATGTTCAATAGCTGGGACACAAACCAAGCACCTTAAACCTTTGTTTGATGTAGACAATGAATGTCACTTGGTCCAAAATGTGCACCTACTATAAGAAGTAAAAACTGCAGATTATTTTTCTGGTTCTCTTAACTGGTAACAAAATTTGTTGCATCACCAATAAACAGGTTTTATAACATAAATGTGGTTTTGTTAAGTAATGATAAGATCTTAAAAATATCAGCTCTGTCGAGAGGTGCTTCGGTATTTTAAGGATTAAATATAACATGCTTGCTCAATTTAATTTAGATTTGTTGAGCTGCATGTTTCTGGCAGGTGTTATTATTGTTCAGTGGATTAGTTTCTCTCCTCCATGAAAAAAATGTAAACAAAAACACAAATGGAACACATTCTTCTTCTCTGGAAACACTAGTAAGCCTTAGGGGAACACATAATACAATATGTGTGCAATACTGGTTTGCCTTTGTCCTATTAGCATTGTGATAATTAGCTTCTTGATTTTTCAAATTAATACCTGAGGCAATAGCCTGCAGTACAGTAAAGCAAATACTTTGTTTCAGTTTTGACTGTGTTGAAAATATATAATGGAATCTACAATACCAGGAAACAAATATCCTGTCATTACCTGTGCCTAACAAACTGAGACATTTGTGATAACATCATGTAGTATTTGGGGTTTCAGTATTCCTGTTTCTAGACCTCATAATTCTAATTTATTTCATTTTTGTGGGCAGAACATCTGATCACTGTTTTTACTAAAATGTTAAAGATAACCTCACCTTTTACCATCATTTTCTTGCTTTTGATTGCATCATGTACTGTATCTGGTGTGGGTTTGATCGTTGGAACAGTAGCCTAAATGCAGTGCAGATACTTGTACGTTTTCCTGCTGGCATTTCCAAATCCAGTAATGTACTGTACATCTCAGACCGACCGGTGTCCGTTTTCCCCAAAGCGTGCTGTCTTACCAGTTACCTCTCCTAGTGGCCCTAATCAATAACTGTTGTTGACCTCGAACAGCTCAGAGCAGGGAGCTGCGTCAGCATGCAGCAAAAGAGCGCATGAAGTAAAGGTTCACTTCCTGCTGAAAGTGAAGAGAGAAAAGAAACACTACTTTTTCTTTCTCGCTGTAGAGCCTCCTCCAGGTGTGGTGCCACAGCCGATTTATAGTTTTTCTTTTCTTTACCTTTCAGCGTGGAATTCGCCTCTTTGTGTCCCTTTGCATACTGTACACCTCATTTTGATCTTTTGGCGGACTAAGGGAAAAAAAAAAAAGGTTTGAAATCTGAAATAACCAACCCATAGAATTCTGTTAATAACTTGAGAAATTCTTCTAATTCTGCTTTATTTGCACCTTGGTGCATCCCTGGATGAAACCAGAGCCAGTTTTTGACCAGAGCTCCTGTTTGAGTGAGTGTCTGAAGGAAATGGGGGACAAGTGTCCAGCTGAATGATGTGCTGCAGGCCAAGCCCTTTTTGGTCCACCTGCTGATGACGAAACCTTTTTGCCCAAGTGCCCTCTCACTAAATCGGTAAACCAGAGAGCTCTCGCTGTTTCAGGACGTCCCAAGTAACACACTGCTACACGAGAGGATGTTTGATCCAGCTTTTGTAGGGAAGACATCAGGGCTTAAGACAGTACGTGTGTCCTGATAGGGTGGCAGGGTGGTGCAGTGGTCAGCATTGTTGGCTTGCTGTGCTGGGGCCCCGGGTTCAATTCCTAGGGGTGCTGTCTGCCTAGACTGTTATGTTCTCCCTGTGTAGTCAGTGTACGTGGTTTTGCTCCACGTGCTCCAGTTTTTCTCCCACAGTTCAGAGACATGCTTGTAGGTTACCTGGCTTCTGGGAAGCCTGGCCCAGATGTGAGTGTGTGCATGTCTGTGTCTGTGTCTGTGTCGGTTTGCGCCCTGCGATGGATTGGCGTCCTGTCCTTGGCGTATCCTGCCTTGAGCCTGGGTCTTGCCGGGGTAGTCTGTGGCTCCCGTGGATAAGCCAGTTATAAAATAGGTGGAACCATTAGTGTAGAGTCCTAATACTAAGTCTTGAAGATTTAAGGCTAATTATGTGAACAGTGATTTGGTCATTACTATTACTATCATTTGTGTAACCAGCTCTAAAATAAAAAAAATGTTTATTTATTTTCTCTTGCATATTGATACAGTAATAATTAAAATATTCCGTTTAAAGTTTAGAGAGACTCTTGCACAGTTGTTGCATTTCGTTACTTTACAACATGCAGTCATGACACTTTTAAAATTGCACTTAATATTTGTTATATTGTATATTTGTTATTGTAGATGTACAAAATTACTGTAATGAGCCAAACTCATTAGCCGAGTGTTTTTTCTGTGTGTGCAATAACAGTGGCTCTCATGATTCTTAATACATACCCCTGTCTCTGTAGGACCTTCAGTCAGGTAGAGAATTTCAAGCAAGGATTCAACCTTGAAGATCAAGGAAATTTAAAAAAAAAAAAAAGCTACAATTGTAGAAGAACCCAGATGAGGAGAAAGGTATTAAAAACTGAATGCTTAATAGCTCTTTGAATGCTGTGAATTTGATTATTAAGAATTGGAAGGTGTATAATACTAGTCAGATATTGCCTAGATCAGGAAGGAGGTCCTGGAGAGGGATGCAGCTGTGAGGCCCGTGACAACTTCAGAGCACTTCACAAAACTACCCTTCGTTTCGGGGTGGCAAGACGGAAGCCATCACTGAAACTAGAACATCTCAAGGCCCCCATGGTGTTTTGCAACAAAGCACCTGAGTCATCCTCCAAAAACGTCTAATTGCAAAGTGTTGCGTTTAACCCAGCACTGCACATCTCCCAGTCAACACCAGCCCTACTGTCAAGCATGGTGGTGGTGTTGGTGCTGGCGGCATCATGCTATGGGAATGCTTTGCAGGGACTGGAAAGCTTGTTAGGATTGAAGAAAAATGGAAGCAAAAATTACAGGTGAACAATGGAGGAAAACCTTTTGAGTCTTTTAAAGACTTAAAACTGGGGAGAAAGTTCTTTTTACAGCATGGCAGTGATCGAAATCTACAGAAGCATTGTGAGAGAGATTGAGCAAATGTGCCAAGAAGAGAGGCCAAAAACTGGACCAAGCTTGTGTTGACTTCTGCCATAGGCACTTCGACCATGGGTCTGGATACCTATCCAGTCAACATACTTCAGTTTGTTCTCTTTAGCCTTTGCTGGCATTTACTATAACTTCACCTTAGAAGTCCTTCATTTGACCATTCAGATTCTGAATAAAATAGTTTTTTAAATGTGGATGCATCTATTTATAATTTCAGAAAATGTGAAGGGTTTTAAAACTTTTACATGACTCTGTATAAAGGGCACTTACATATAGGCCAGTGTACTGTATAGGTCTACTGCAAACAACATTGAACACTGAAGGGCAGCACTCAGCTGGGTGAAGCATGTCAGCCTTCATGTGTCAGCTGCCCTGGTACACAGCTGCTCAGGTAGAGAAGCGATAAATGAAGGAATTCATTAATCCTAGTAGTTAACAAGATTGCACAAGCAGTTCCCAGAGCAGTATTTAGTTAGGATGCTGGAGTTAAAGTTCCTGAAGCCCTTAGGATCTTTGTCCACCAAGACACAAAGACCTCAGATTTAATGTTTTCAAATAGTTCTTTGATAAGCAGGCTGGGACAGAAGAGACTGAGATCCCTCTCTCCCCCCAAAAGTGTGAATTCTGAAATGAGTTTTCTCATGGAAATGACAGTGAAAAAGATATCCTCCACAGAACTGAAGGAATTTCCGATGAGCACATCTCAGAGTAGCTAACTAATACCCTTTGTAAGATGTTGGAGTCAGTATCCGCATTTTTGAATACAGTGATGGAGAGACTCGGTTGAGGTGATCAATAAGGCTGATGCCAACAGTTATTTTAACTCATGCTTGGTGTGAAGGACTGGGCAGTTGTTAAAATCCCAGTTTTGCACCAGTAGGAGAAAGCATTTTTTTCACGGATCTATCAAGGAAGAAGCGTGACAGACGAGACACTGAGGGCGTTAAGTCGAGGTTTGATACTGTGATAGAATCACTTGATATGCTAATTAAGTGATTAATTAACTGATAGGCTGAATGGCCTGTTCCTGTTATTTCATTGCTGCATGCTATTATATAATAATACATAAACTATTGGCCCTGCAACTAAAGAAGTACGTTATGAAGACTAAATGGACACAGGGGTCTTTTGCCCCATACTCCAGCAAAGGGCGGGGAAATGAGAGCACTTGATGAATCAGCCTGCTAGGTTACCGAGTGTGCTTGACAATCTAGTACACGTACACATAACATTTTTAAACTGATTTTACTCTGTCGCTTAGTTTTATCTTGGTTTACGGATTGTTTTAGCTAACATCATTTTAAGAGTTTTTTTTTTAAAAAGAAGACGTGACCACTACTTTAGATGATCTTGCCTTGAGAGGTGGACAAGGCACGCATTATTGTTAACGCTACTGTGCTGCTTCTTGCACACGGCACCTGCACAACGCTTAGAACTCATCTTTGGCACGGGTGCGAAGGTGAATCACGATAGAGGTCGTTGTCGCTTACCGCCTCCTATGCACAATGCGACATACGAGGGGGAATTTTTATAGACAAAAGTCAAAGACGACATGCTCAAGTGCGCATAATTTCTATGTTGTGTCCCCAAGATCCCATATATCTTGGTGACGTATTACAG
Organism: Atractosteus spatula; assembly: GCF_055471065.1. NCBI lineage: Eukaryota > Metazoa > Chordata > Actinopteri > Semionotiformes > Lepisosteidae > Atractosteus > Atractosteus spatula. The sequence goes on along the minus strand of NC_142711.1, from coordinate 3,577,926 downwards.
GGGCCACTTTTTAAAATTTTTAATTATTTGCTGTACTTTTTAATCACTTTATGGAGTGCTTTCTTTCTCCTTTTTATTATATGATAAACCATATTTGCATATTGTACCAGTTTTAGAGCTGAATCTGTTTTGTGGTTCAAGCAGTATGTCTTGTTACTGCTTCTGAATGGATGGTAACTCCATTACCATTACTGCTACTGCTACAATGTTACCATCCATCCTGTACTGCTTACATACAGTATCCAACACATTCCATTCTGCTTCTCCAGGACTCCTTTTAAGTCTCTTTCCCTAATATTCTACTTTCCTGAACTGACAAACTTTTGATTTTGATTTTGATTTTACTTGTTCCTTGTACAGCTTCAAAGCGTGCTTCCAAAGCTCGCCATATTATGATCACAGCTCACTAATGGTTCTGTCATGTTTTTTATTTTGTTACTCTATGTTGTAAAAAAAATCAATAAGACATTCCCTCCTTTAGGTGCCTTAAAGAACTGAGGTAGAAGCATTGCAGCACATTGCTGAAGCACATTTCAATGTTACAGCACATACAGTACAAAAACTAGTTTATAACCATACCCCTGAGTTCTGAGAGGGACTAGTGCTGCCCTTGATGGTGAACAGCCTACGTGGTACTAAAATAAGTGACCACAA